>NW_006782851.1:2882042-2907449 GCF_000442215.2 Lipotes vexillifer
CCTCCCTCCCACCCTCCCTATCCCACCCCTCTAGGTGGTCACAAAGCACCGAGCTGATCTCCCTGTGCTATGTGGCTGCTTCCCACTAGCTATCTATCTTACGTTTGGTAGTGTATATATGTCCATGCCACTCTCTCATTTCATCCCAGCTTACCCTTCCCCCTCCCCGTGTCCTCAAGTCCATTCTCTGCATCTGCATGTTTATTCTTGTCCTGCCCCTAGTTTCGTCAAAACTTTTTTTTTTTTAGATTCCATATATATGTGTTAGCGTACGGTATTTGTTTTTCTCTTTCTGACTTACTTCACTCTGTATGAGACTCTAGGTCCATCCACCTCACTACAAATAACTCAATTTCATTTCTTTTTATGGCAGAGTAATATTCCATTATTACTGGATATATGTACCACATCTTCTTTATCCATTGATCCGTCGATGGACACTTAGGTTGCTTCCATGTACTGGCTATTGTAAATAGAGCTGCAATGAACATTTTGGTACATGAGTCTTTTTGAATTATGGTTTTCTCAGGGTATATGCCCAGTACTGGGATTGCTGGGTCATATGATAATTCTAGTTTTAGTTTTTTAAGGAAACTCCATACTGTTCTCCATAGTGGCTGTATCAACTTACATTCCCACCAACAATGCAAGAGGGTTCCCTTTTCTCCACACCCTCTCCAGCATTTATTGTTTGTAGATTTTTTGATGATGGCCATTCTGACCAGTGTGAGATGATATCTCATTGTAGTTTGATTTGCATTTCTCTAATGATTAGTGATGTTGAGCATCCTTTCATGTGTTTGTTGGCAATCTGTATATCTTCTTTGGAGAAATGTCTATTTAGGTCTTCTGCCCATTTATGGATTGGGTTGTATGTTTCTTTGATATTGAGCTGCATGAGCTGCTTGTATATTTTGGAAATTAATCCTTTGTCAGCTGCTTCATTTGCAAATATCTTCTCCCATTCTGAGGGTTGTCTTTTCATCTTTTTTATGGTTTCCTTTGCTGTGCAAAAGCTTTGAAGTGTCATTAGGTCCCATTTGTTTATTTTTGTTTTTATTTCCATTTCTCTAGGAAGTGGGTCAAAAAGGATCTTGCTGTGATTTATGTCATAGAGTGTTCTGCCTGTTTTCTTTCTTTGTGACATCTTTGGTTTTGGTATCAGGGTGATGGTGGCCTCCTAGAATGAGTTTGGGAGTGTTCCCCCCTCTGCTATATTTTGGAAGAGTTTGAGGAGGATGGGTGTTAGCTCTTCTCTAAATGTTTGATAGAATTCGCCTGTGAAGCCATCTGGTGCTGAGCTTTTGTTTTTTGGAAGATTTTAAATCACAGTCTCAATTTCAGTGCTTGTGATTGGTCTCTTTATATTTTCTATTTCTTCCTGGTTCAGTCTTGGAAGGTTGGGCTTCTCTAAGAAGTCCATTTCTTCCAGGTTGTCCATTTTATTGGCATATAGTTGCTTATAGTAATCTCTCGTGATCCTTTATGTTTGCATTTTTCATTGTTTTTTTTTTTTTACCACCCATGGTTTCTTTGCAGTAATCTTTTCAAGCTGCTTTTGCAATTCGTGAGGGTTGGTTCAGAGAGAGTTGGAAAATGTAACCCGAGCCGCTGCCCGCCGGGCCACACACAAGCTGCAGCCCATCAAAATAGTCTGACAACAGGCGGGAGATGGGATGTCTGTCACCCCCTGCATATGGTGCCTCACATAGGAGATACAGGCACCCCGGAGGGCACCAGCATCATCTACATCTTAAACATTATTAAAGTTTAATTTCTCTTTTTATTAAAAAAAATTAGTTATAAGTAGAAGCTCTTTCCTTACCTCCTACAACTGTCCTGCACATCCTGCTTACAAGACCACTGCCAAAGCAGCTGCCAAAGCAGCTGAAGACAGGATTAGTTCAGATAGAGTAACTGCTACTAGAATATAGTAGTACGAAGCTCAGGAGCTGAACACAGGCTTGACACAGACTTCATGAAGCTGAAGAGATCATTTGATGTCATGGTACCCCAAAAGAGTGAGACACCCCACAAGACTGAAAAAGGTGGTAAGCTTAACCCCTTAGCCCACTGGTTAGTCCAGTGGTTCTCAAACTATGTGGTGAATTGGAATCAACTGGCAGCCTGGTTAAACATAAATTTCTGGCCCCTGTCCCAGCGCTCCTGATTCAACAGATGTAGGGTGAGATCCAAGAACTTGCGTTTCTAACAGGTTCCAGGTGAGGCTGATACTGCTGACCTGGGGGCCACATGTTGAGAACCTTGGTCCTCATTGATATTTAGGAGATGGGCAGAAGAAGAAACTCCCGTGAATCATACAAAGAAAGACCAGCCAGGGCTTCCCTGGTGGCGCAGTGCTTAAGAATCTGCCTGCCAACGCAGCAGACACATGTTCGAGCCCTGGCCCAGGAAGATAGCTCATACCGCGGAACAACTAAGCCCGTGTGCCACAATTACTGAGCCTGTGCTCTAGAGCCCGTGAGCCACAACTACTGAGCCCGCGTGCCACAACTACTGATCCCGCGCGCCTAAAGCCCGTGCTCCGCAACAAGAGAAGCCACCACAACGAGAAGCCCGCGCACCGCAACGAAGAGTAGCCCCCCGCTCGCCATAACTAGAGAAAGCCCGCACGCAGCCACGAAGACCCAACGCAGCCAAAAATAAAATAAATAATAAATAAATTTATAAAAAAAAAAAAAAAAAAAACGAGAGGCCCGCGTACCGCAAAAAAAAAAAAAAAAAAAAAAAGACCAGCCAGAGCAGAGGAAGAGAACCCAGATCAGAGGAGGCAAGGTGGGGTGTTGTCAGGATAGACGGAGCCAGCATCCCTCTCAAAAGGTACCGAGAAGACAGGTTGGTCTGACAGGTGTCCACTGGATTCGGAAACAAGGTCTCTTAGAGAATCTAGATCCTACTGTGGGAGGGTAAGAAGTGGATGGGAGGCGATGGGCCAGAAAGAACAGTTCTTTCAAGGAGTCAGACTAGGAAGGGGAAAGAGAAAAGAGCAGCGATAGGGGTTTCTTTTCTTTTGCTTTTTTTTTTTTTTTTTTCTTTTTTTTTGCGGTACGCGGGCCTCTCCCTGCTGTGGCCTCTCCCGTTGCGGAGCACAGGCTCCGGACGCGCAGGCTCAGCGGCCACGGCTCACGGGCCCAGCCGCTCCGCGGCATGTGGGATCTTCCCGGACCGGGGCGCGAACCCGCGTCCCCTGCATCGGCAGGCGGACTCCCAACCACTGCGCCACCAGGGAAGCCCTGTTTTGCTTTGCTTTTAAGATGAGGAAGACTCACGCCAAGGAGGAAGCCCCAGTAGAGAGGAGAGCTGAGGATAAAAGTGAGGACTCGTGATACAGAGAAATCTTGGAGACGGCAGGAAGGGGGATCCAGAGCACAGACGAAAGGGCTCAGCTGGATGAGGCTGATAGGAGTCTGACACTCAGCGCTCATGGCAACGACCTCACCTTCCTTGGAGCAGTAAGGAGGCCAGTGGGGTGAGGACTGTGTGGGGGGCTTGTGGAGACTGTGAAGGTTCGTGACAGCCCAGAGTGGGGAGGCAGGTGGAATTAACCAGGAGGAAGGGGAACATGATGGTCAGTGACGATGCCGAGCCGAAATCCCTACCGTTGGAAGAAGGGCCACAGAGCGGAGATGCTGAGGGCATGGGGGCAACAGTGGGAGGAGTGATTGCACCAGGGTCTGGCTAATGTTGGAGTAAAGGGCGGGACTGTGGATTGAACTCATTCATTCATTCATTCATTCATTCTTTAGTTAACGGAGATTCTTACAAAGCTTGTTGGGTGCTAAGCACCGCTGTGGAAATTGGGAATATCCATGTGGATGCAGTACATTCCCTGATCTCATGGAGATTTTATTCTATCAGGCTAGACAATAATAAATAAGCCGGTAATGTCAGGTAACAAATGACCTTGACAACCAATAGAGCAGGGTGTAGTGGGTAGGATAGTGTGCCCTAAAAATCCGTGGCCATCAGGAACCTCAGAATGTGACCTTATTTGGAAATAGGATCTTTAATTAATTTGTTAAACATCTTGAGATGAAATCATCCTGGATTTAGGGTGAGCTCTAAATCCAGTGACTGGTATCCTTCTAACAAGAGGAGAGGACACAGGGACACAATCAAGGAAGCCAAATGAAGACAGAGAGCAGAGACTGGAGCAAGGTAGCCAGAAGCCAGGGAGCACGTGGGGCCACCAGATGCTGGAAGAGGCAAAGACGGATTCCTCCCTAGAGCCTTCAGAGAGCATGGCCCTGCCAACCGACACCTTGATTTCAGACTTATGGCCTCCAGAACTGGGAGACAATAAATTTCTCTGTTTTTAAGCCACCAAGTCCATGGTAATTTGTTACGGAGTCCTAGGACCTGATATGCAGGGTGAGGGTTAGGGTGATGGGAGGTGGGTAGAGGGACACTCAGGGAAGGGCCCTGGGAGCAGGGGACATTTGTATGGAAAGCAGTGACAATCTAGGGGAGAAAGCTTCCAAACAGAGAAATGGGAAGTGCAAAGGCCCTGTGGTAGCAGATGAAGGAATGGACTGGAGAGTCACCATGTGAGGAGGGGGGCCCTGTGGATGGATATTCAGGGAAGGGCCCTCTGAGGATGGGGCATGTGAACAAAGACCTGGATGGGAGAGGAAGCCAGTCCCTCCTGGAGGCAGGTGCCCCTAACAGAAGGAAGAACCAGGTTAGAGCCCCAAGCAAGACTGAGCTCGGCATGTCTGGCCCCAAAGGCCAGTGTGGCTGGGTGAGGTTGTTTGCAGAGGTGAGTGGGGGACGTCTTGCAGGCTGGGGGCTACTGGTACCGACTCTGACCGAGAAACTTGCTGGGGTTTAAAGCTGGGCAGTTAGAAAATTTTTTTAACCATTTGGGGAAGCCTGGAAGCAAAGATGAGACCACCGAGGGCACAGTTCCAACGCCAGCACCTCTCAGCCATAAGTGGCAGCAGAATCACGAGGAAGGCTTGTTAATGCAGAGCCCCGGGCACCATCCCCAGAGATCCCGATTCAGCCGGTCTGTGCAGGGTGTGCCTGAAAATCTGCATTTGTACAAACTCACTGGTGGAGCTGCTGGTCCACAGACGGCACTGTGAGAAGTTCTGGTCCAGGCCAACGCCCCCTTTTCTAGAGTGGAGGGAACTCAGAGAGCTTAAGCGGTGCCCAGGGCCACTCCTTACAACAGAATTGGGCTAGTTTTGTAGCCCCAGGTCAGTGCTCTCTTTTCCCGACCCCAAAACATCCCACCTGTGGCCAGACTGTGATATTCAGAGTTTCATTAAAAATTTGTATTTAGAAAACAGATAAACTCTGGCCTCACCCATCACCCTCCCTTACAATAAATATCCCCAGGTATTCAGTGTGTGTGTGTGTGCGTGTGCGCATGTGTGCATGTGTGTGAACGTGTGTGTGCGTGTGTGTACGTATGTGCTTGTGTGCGCTGTGTGTGCATGTGTATGTGTGCACGTGTGTGTGTGTGTGTGTGTGTGTGTGTGTACCTTGGGGCACACACCCACCTTTCCATTCTGCTCCTTTGGGTAGGTCAGGTACCTAAGGAGGTGAGAAGCTGGACAGTTCTGTAATTCAACAGAACCAGATCAGAACCAAGATAAATATGGAGGGAGGGGACAATTGTTTTAGAAAATTACGGTTGAAGAATTCACGGTAACTTGCTCTGAGTTTTTTTTTCTTTTTCAAAGGCTTAATCTATCACTTTACCTACAAAATCTGGATTATGATTTTAAAGAGGTTTTGCCATCTTGGAATGAAAGGAACTAGGTCAAAAAGTGCTCTGATTATGTGGTTTTCGGCTTTAAAAATTTCAGAAGCTGATGGGTTACAGAATACGGTCGACAAAACTCCTGCATGTGGCGCTCGGGACTCACAATGACTGACCAACTTTCTTTTCCAGCTACCAGTTTCTGACGTACCTGCCACCATCAACCAAGACCATATTTACCAATTTGTACCTAAACTAACTTGGAATTTTTCTGTCTGTTTCTCTCATTGTGTTTCCTTCTACTGGAAATCTCTTCAGAGCAGCTGTCATGAACTTAATGGCCGTGGGCTGAATAGGAATCCACAAAGGTACCTGCTTCTCTGTAAAAACATTAGACCCATCCTTTGGTGGATGAATGGATAAACAAAAGGTGGTCTATCTATACCACGTAATATTATTCAGCCATAAAAATGAATGAAGCGCTGACACGTTCTACTACACGGATGAACCTTGAAAACATGATGCTGAGTGAAAGAAGCCAGACACGAAAGGACCACACGTGATTCCATTTATATGGAATGAACTGACTGGATGAATCCATAGAGACGGTAAGTAGATTTATGCTGGCCAGGGGCTGGGAAGGTGCGGGGAGTGGGATGGGGAGTGACGACGTAATAGGAACAGGGTTTTATTTTGGGGTGATGAGAATGCTCTGGAAATAGATAGAGGTGTGGTTGCCCAGCACTGCAAATGTACTAAATGCCAATGAATTCTTCACTGTGAAATGGTTAATGTTATGTTCTGTGAATTTCCCCTCAAGGAAACAAAACAAACAACCACAATGAAATCTCATTAGATCCAGCAAATCTGGGACCTCATTGCTCTTGGTAAGGACGGCCTGGGACCTAGAAGTCACTGACCTTATCAGGTACTGTGTTTAGGCTCTCGTTTGCTACACCTGCTGCTTCTCGTCCTATTCGGTGACTGGCCCACCTCTGATGTGTGTTCCAGATGGTCTGGCCTTAGCATCATCAACAAGAAGACAGTGCATTTTATTCACAGCAGCTAGCAGGGTGCATCCAGCAGTCAGGATGTTCAGTTTTTGTTACTCAACTTCTAGAACCTGGTCTGTCCCTTCAGTGTCATCACCTGTCACTCCCCTACATGTCCCATCACTCCTGCTGGACCAACTGCAATTCCCTAACCACACTCTGTCCGTAATTTCCCCATGGCTCCCTGCAAACCCCATTCAAGATTTTAACAGCATCGTTTCCACGAAGCATCTTCCAGCCCACCCTCCCTCCAAGCACTCAGAACATTTTTGGTACTCTACTCATTTTCAGTGTTGATTCGCCCCCTTGACCCAGCTCCTGGGAAGAGAACCTACATCCATTCCGTTTCCAGTTTCCAGAATCAGACACATACATCGCTGTTCCCCAAACTGATGCCACTGGGTTCCTGGTCGTGCTGTCAACATAGAAACTTAAAAGAAACAAAATTTCCCAACCCTCCTCTCTCTGAGCTTTTCTTTTTAAGTTTTAGGTGAGCTTTGTGAGATGTGATGTTTGCAGCATCAGAAGAATGACGGGCTTTGCCTCCATCTGCTGTCTCACTTCTTTAGAAAACAGTTTCATACATTGCACACACCAAGACGCTCAGTGGTATTTCAGACAAGCACTGTATCTTCAGCAGTTCCAAGCAGTATCAGGCATATAGAGAAAATAAACAGAGGGAAAAGTGTCACTTCTACCCTCTAACGTCCACTTGCGATATTTTTCTCCCCTACTTTGAGTTGAGGCTGTAAAGATATATTTCTTGTTCTACTGCGCCATCTGCTGGCAAAACTTCACAGAACATCTTTCTACTAAGATTTTACGTCCTTCCTGGGAAAGTTAAAGTTCATATTGTATTCCAAATTGAGCCCTTAAAAAAAAAAAAAGGTGAAAACCTTTGTGAGGCCACTTCTCCCCCCAAACTACTCTTCGCTTCAAGTGTCTTGCCTTTTCTCATGAATTCTTTTTTTCTTTTTACAGCTTTATTGGAGTATAATTGCTTTACAATGGTGTGTTAGTTTCTGCTTTATAACAAAGTGAATCAGCTATACATATACATATATCCCCATATCACCTCCCTCTTGCATCTGCCTCCCTCCCACCCTCCCTATCCCACCCCTCTAGGTGGTCACAAAGCACCGAGCTGATCTCCCTGTGCTACGCGGCTGCTTCCCACTAGCTATCTATTTTACGTTTGGTAGTGTATATATGTCCGTGCCACTCTCTCGCTTTGTCCCAGCTTCCCCTTCCCCCTCCCCATTCTTTAAGCGTCGGAGGTGTCAGGATCACAGAGCTTGCCCCACATTTCTCAAACTTCTCTGAGCATAAGAATCACTTGGTGTTACTTGTTGAAAGAAATTCCTTGCTGCCAGCCCAAACCTACAGAATCAGGGTTACCTGGGAATGTGTGTGTTTTCAGAAGTTCCCCCAGTGGATTTTTTTATAATCAAGCTACTGTGGGAAACACCGAAATCTAGCCTGTTCCTTTCAGCTCACGGATGAGACTGCAGCCCTCTCTAACCCCCGCCTCCACCGAAGTATACCCTCTTAATGAATAAGAAACAATATTTTTGCTGTATAAACGCCCCATTAAAGCCAGTCCCTAGACGCACTACCCCTACCCCCCATTATAAAGAAGTTATTGAATTATTACTGGACTTCACTAGTCACCTGGTCACCAACCGTCCCACTTCCCGGCCTGACAAATAATTCCATTCTATTTTACAATATTTACAGTAGCTTTAACTGTGTTGATTTTTGCCCAGTGAGGAAATGAACTCCTGTTAAGGGCATCTAGCTAGCTCAGTGCCTCTGCTATCAGTGCAGACGCTGGACCACCTGCATCAGCATCTTCTGCAGTTTATCAGAGATGCAAATTAGTGGGTCCCACCTATGGAACCTGCTGACTCAGAGTCTCTAGCGGAGGCAGCGGCGCGATCTGTGGTTTAATCAGCCCTCCAGGTGACCCTGATGCAGGGCAAGTTTGAGAAACACTGTCATCCACAGGCACATGCATGCCCTCAGCACCCAAATTTGTTGATGTGGAAAGTTAAATGCGTAGGTACACACCCGCTGGCATTCCGGCTCTAGAATGCAGTTTTACTTCTTTGGGGGCAAAATTCAAATCTCATTTTCTTATTTGATAAATGAAATACCTTATCATTTTAAAGGGTCAGCCCAAAATTGGGTCCTTTTTTTTTTTTTTAAACAGTAGGCCTCAAAACACACACTTGGTCACAATTTCACGGTTTACCGAGGGCGTGCTGAGTGCACAGACCTGCTCCACGAGCAGGAACGAGCCGAGCACACCGCAATCCTCGTCCACACCTTGTCACGGATGCTCTAGGTACAACGGGAGGCTCGGGCAAGGAGTGGGCGGGGCCTGGCGAGGCAGGGGCGGAGCCTGGGCGGGGCTCATCTGGCCCTGCCTCTGCCTGTGCCCCACTGAAACCGCCGTCCGCGCAGCAGCCAATCAGAGCGCAGCGCGGGCCGCCACCCGCCTCGCCGTTAGCTGGGTGTCACGTGCAGGGCAGTTTACCCCTTGAAGTCAGTGTCCATCCGCCCAGAAAAAGAGGACCCCGCCCACTTCCGTCGGCTCCCGCGGCCCGCAATCCCCCGCAGCGGACGGCGAGGTGAGAGCGGGCGGCGAGGCTCCGTGGTGCCGAGAGGCGCCGGGGTCCGTTTGGTCCCGCGTCGGGGCGCCAAGTCTCAAGTTCCGGCGCGGAGGGATCCGGCGTGAGATAACCGTTGGCAGCGCGGCGACAACTGTTAGTGCGGAACCGTTGGTAGCGCGGCGATACCTGTTAGTGAGGCGACGGCGTTGGCGAGGCGGAGGGTCCTGAGAGGGCGTTGCTGCGGACTGGCACGGCGGTTCCTCTCCCGCTCCAGCCTGCGGGCCTGGTGAGGCCGCGGCCCTGCGGAGGGGTGGCCTCCACCGTGCGGTCGCTCAGCCTATCGGCGGCCCGGACTGCGGTGGCCTCTGCCCTCCTTGGGCGTGGGTGGGGGCGGGGTGGCCGGGCGGGCTGGGGGGCAGCGGCGAGCGGTGCGCTTTTGGGGTGGACGCTAGTGTCCTTGCCCCCGGGGTGGACGTCGACTTGACCCGGACGTCCTTTCTAGCTGGTGGGGTACCTTTGAGCACCAGCTGGGTTTCTCACTTCCGGGTGGTGGGGTAGCTTGTGGTCCAGCCTGAAGTGGGGAGGACGCAGCTGAGCCCCGCACCTGTGCAGCGGGTGGCATGGGGTGGTCCTGCCCGTCCCGGCTTTGATGCCGTGGGTAGCGTCCTCCGGGGTCCTCGGGCTCAGCGATCATCAGAAGCCCCTGCAGCCTGCTGAGCACGAGCTTCTGGCTCAGGGCGGGGCGTGGGACCCCCCGTCCCGTTCGCGTTGGCATCGCGTTCCAGGTGTTGCCCGTCAGGGATCACGCTTTGAGAACTGCTGCACTGGTTAAAAAGTACTCGCTCTTGGGGCGGCAGTGGGGCTCATTACTCGGTTTTTCACACACACACCCACAGTCACTGCTGGGTTGCCAGCTCTGGGCTTAGGTGCGAGGGACCCTGCACTGATGAGCCGCCAGGTGTGGTGGAGCTCTTGAAGTGTGTGTGAGAGACGGAGGGAGGGGGAGGCTGAACACCCGTGCCGCGCGGTTGGCGCAGTCCGCGTGCACACAGCTTGGTCCTTAAAGGATAAGCTGGATTCTTCCAGTTTAGAGAGGAGGGTACGGCGCTTCAGCAAAGGATGTGCCGGGGGACAAAGTGAACCGTGGAATTTATCACGGCTGCTGAGTGGAGGAAAGCCCCGTTTGCTAGAGTCCGAGGCAGAGGCCTCCGACTTTGATTCTGTCCCCCAGTAAGAGACCGGCACGTATGCCAGTGTGCTCAGCGTGTAAGTTATGTATGTATAGCCGTGGTCGTGGTCTACATAGTACAAATACAGAATACTTTATAATGGTACGAAAAAATCGTTCGAATATGCTGGCGCCTCCGCAGGAGGAACCTTCCTGGGTTGACTTGGGTTGGTTTTTACAGTGTGGTGAGCTAATGTAGTTTTAGTCCTTTAGAACATGCTAGGAAGTCAGAGAGGTCTTTGAAGAGACAAAGTGGAGAGTGTCGTTAGATTTGTCTTTCTAGGAAGCTTGCCGTGGAACAAAAACTTTTAGAGGCTGAGAAAACAGGCAGAAAAAGATATCCTGACTTAAAGCAGAGTGATCTCAACTGTAAATAATGTCGTAATCTGCCTCTTTGGAACCTGCAGTAGTCTCACCTTGAATTGAACATCAAATCCAAGCTCATTACACTTCAGTCACACTAGGCACCTTTCCTTTCTGCAGACAAGCCGAGCTGTCAGCACTTAGTCACGGGTTGTTCCCTCTTGTCCGAAGAGTGGAACCACCTACCTTCTAGTTCCTAGTCCTCCAGTGTTAGCTTCGTCGCAGACAGACCTCTTCAGTGTGTAACTTAGCTTCTGCTTTCCTCTTTGTAAGAACATGCTTCTTAGTTCCTTTGTTAGACTTAAGAATTTGTAGTTTATCTGCCTTTTCCACCAGGGCTCACATGGGTGGAATTCTCATGGTGTGCTAGGTATTTTGTAAGCCTTTATGTGTGTTCTCATTGAGCCGCACAGTTGACCTGTGTGGTATAGGTTATTACAACTGTTTTACAAATAAAGACGTGAGTTTTGGGTTATGTGATTTGCTCAAGGTCACTTACATGGAGGAGTAGAGTTCAGACAGTCTAGCTCTGAGGTCTCTCCTGGTGATAACCTGATGATACTGCTTTCTACCCTGTGGTTGGGGGTGACTGGGTGGGGAACCTCTGTACATAGTACTAACAACATATTTGATGCCTGACACAGATCCTGGCTCACATTAGGTACTCACTCATTACACATGGTGGTGTTGGGTGTTGAAGAAATGGAGAGAATTGTTGATCAGATGTGGTAGGCGTAGTAAAGGAGTAGTCTAGAGACGAATGACTCAGTCGATTTTCTTTAGAGACGAAGTGGATGCCCCTCACCAAGAATGAAATTATGGGACATAAATGATGTGGTAGAAAAGATTAAGCTACACATGGAATTGTGGGAAGATCCTGGAAGATACAGTAACGTATGTATAAGAATTATGTAAAGAGCCTGGCATAAAACTTGCCATTGGTGCCCTCTTTCATAGTAGGTTACACATCCAGATGTGAAAGAAAGAACTAGTCACCAGCACCTTCAGTCTCTTAACAGTTTTATCCTCCTACATCTCTTTATAACAAATAATCCAATTGAAAAATGAAATAGTGTAGTAGGTCTTCCACTTCAGTGCCACCACCTAGCACAGGAGCACTTAAGTTTATCGAAGGTGGGGATATTGCCTTTGACTGTATGTTAAGAGGTTAGAAAAGTATGGGATTACCCAGGAGCTTATTTTAGAATCTCAACCAAATCCGTTTAAAGGTAACGTTGTAGAAACACTCACATATAACTGTGAACATTGAGTATTGTCTTCATGATTATTTCCTCTCAAGAAAAAGAAGAATGACTGGGAGAGCCAGAGCGAGAGCAAGAGGAAGGGCTCGTGGTCAGGAGGCGGTGCAGCGCGTGGGCGCCGCTGCAGTGAGTGCTTTCCCCTGTCCTAACTGCGGAGGCGTCTTAGAACACAGTGTTCTTAAGCCTTCATCAGCTTGCAATGGCAGAAAGAAGGTTAAGAACCGTGTCCTGTGCAGGGATAAGGGCTGAACCAGGAAGCCAACGCGCTGTGTCCTGTGGATATTGGAAGCTGGTGCTCGCCTTCAGTTGGCGACCCTTCTTGAAGAAATTTGTTTCTCAGGATAAAATATTTGATTACTAGTTTAGATCGGTTTTGGTTAAATACCCTGGACTTGTTTGAGTAGTTATTGCCTCTGATACCTGTGACCTTTTGACATGGAAAGAATGCTATTCTTCATTTGCATATAACTGCAGAGTCAGCAGCCTGGTTACATTCAGCCTATACTGCAGCCGCCACCAGACGACGGGGAGTTAGTTGGCCGCGGACGACAGAGAGGAACAGTGGGAGCGACAGCCAAGACACAAGGTGAAGGGAGAGTGAAGGGGCTGCGTGCGTGCGTGCGTGTGTGTGTGTGTGTGTGCGCGCGCGCGCGTGCGTGCGCACTGGCAGCGTTAGATGTGCATGGCGACCAAAGCTCTGTATAAGGAGAAAGGACCCCCAGCAGTCCTTGAAAGTGTAGCCGTATCTCCCGCAAACCGTGCAGCCTGCCCCTGAGTGCAGGGCCACAGGATTGCTTTCCTCCTTGGAAATGAACTCCAGCCTACCAGAGCCCCACACTTGCTGTTCCAAAGCAAATTCTAAACTGATTATAATTTGCTTATTACGCATTAATCATTTTAGAACATTCTCTTTTCATCTTTAGTGACTTCATCAAAGCTGTACCAACTTTTACGTTTGTAACTTTGACTTAGAAGACATATTTTCACATGTGTTGTTTCGGTTCATCCTGTTTCTCAGTTGCAAAAACTGAGGTCAAAGTTGTGACAGCCAGTAGAGTCAGAACACCGGTTCTGATTTCAGAACTTGTGCTTTTTCACTGCATTGTTGCGAAAACTAATTAATTGGATGCTTGGTGTAAGATTCTTCTGCAGTTATTAAGTTTGGTTTTGGTATAGGAAAAGCAGACCCATGTATACATAGGGAGAATTAATATAGTCACATTGGCTTTTAAACCCTGGGATGGGCATGGGAAATGGGCAATAAAATAGTGTTGACGCAAAGGGAAAACTAGAAAACAAACCTGGTTCCTTGCTTTATGCGTTGCAGTACATTTCTGTGTACTCTGAATATTTAGTCATAACCAGTGAAATCCATAAAATTAGAAGAAAACATGAATGAATCTGAAATGAACTTGAAGTGGTGTGAGTCAAGCTATGACAAATAACGTCAGTGTCAGAAGACAACCTGGGAACTTAACTGAAATGATGGAAGAGCTCATTTCTCTGACACACAGAGCAGTCTTATGAATCTATGATATTAACAAGCTGCTGACCAAGTGGACAAAGGAAAGGGCAAAGCAGTGGAAGATACAAAGGCCAGTAAAATGTTAAGCCTTATCATTAAGTTTAAATTAAACTGAAACATTTTTTTGAACAGAATAAACATCTGTTTATTCTCCAATTTACTTTTTGCCAGTGTTGGCAATTGTAAAACTGGAATTTGTGCTCCCCGTGGGATTGTACTAACTTTTGGATGGCATTTTGTAATGTGTAGCAGCAGTACACTTTTATTAGCAGTACAGTCATGGTAGTGTACCCAGACCCTGGAAACCCCTACCCAATAAGAGGTAAAACCCACTGTGCTTTAACAATAGAGTACCATTTAGCCATTTTCAAGAATGTAAATAAAAACTTGACTGAAATGAAAGCAGCTTGTAAAACAGCTTTGTGTTTTTAGTAAATACGTGTTATGTGTATGTATATATTTTCTGTATAGAAAATTTTGGGGATAAATACATCAGTGGTTAATAGTGCTTCATTTGAAGAATCTATTAGAAGACAAGGGGCCTTTTATTTGTTGCTTTATGTATCTAATTACGTCTGTTGCTTTTGTGGTACTACAGGATGTTTCAAACTTCAAAGTGCCTGATGACAATTCTTTTATGGGAATTAATCTCCTTAAATTTATAGGATTTTATCCAGTCACTTAGTCTAGATGCCTCAGTTCTTTCTTTTTTAAATTACCCATTGAATCCAAAAAGTGAACAGGGGGGTACAATCTGTTCTATTAGAATAAATATATCACAGTAAATTACAAATGTTTCTGATAATAGAAACTTGCATGCGTTTTAAATATACAAGCCAAGTGAGAATTCTGTGCCCAGCATTATAGCAGGCTAGATATCCTCCAACTAAATACCTTTAATGTGCTAAATTTTAAAATATCTTTTTAAAATTCATCTGATCTGGCTAGAGAGTTGGAAAATCTTCAGACGCCAGAAATGACAAGAATAAATCCAGAGTGGGAGTCAAGTGCTGAAACCAGTGACTCCAAAAATCACCTCTAGGTCACTTGCTTTTATTATTTTTACCCAGTTTTATTGAGGAAATAATTGACATATATCACTGTCTAAGTTTAAGGCATACAGCATGATGGTTTGATTTACATGTATTGTGAACTGATTACCACATTAGGTTCACCTAACACCCACCTTCTGATAAAGATACCATCAAAAGAAAAGAGGAAAAAAATTTTCTCCTTGTATGAGAACTCTTTGGATTCACTCCCATAATAAGTTTCCTGTATATCATTACAGCAGTGTTAGCTATAGTCATCATGTTGTGTATTATATTTCTAGTACTTATTTATCTTATGACTGCAAGTTTGTACTTTCAGACACTTTCCTCCAATTCTCCCTTCCCTACCCTCTGCCTCTGGTAACAAGTCTGATCTCTGTTTCTGTGAGTTTGGTTTGGGGTTGTTTTTTGTTTGTTTGTTTTTAGATTCCACATGTAAGCAAGATCATACAGTAATTTGTCTTTCTCTGTCTGACTGATTTCACTTAGGATAATGCCCTCAGGGCCCATCCATGTTGTCACAAGTGGTTGGGTTTCCTGTTTTTATTATTTCCTGAATAATAATCCATTATATATATGCACCACAAACTCTTTTATCCATTCATCCATCAATGGACAACTGAAGTTGTTTCCATGTCCTGGCTATTGTCAGTAGTGCTGCTACCAACATGGGGGTGCAGATATCTTTTTGAGTGAGTATTTTCATTTCCTTTGGATATATTTCCAGAAGTGGGATTGCTGGATCATATGGTGGTCCTATTTTTAATTTTTTAAGGAGCCTCCATACTGTTTTCCATAGTGGCTGCACCAATTTAAAATGCCACCAGCAGTGCGCAGGGATTCTCTTTTCTCCTCATCCATGCCAGCCTTTGTTATGGTGTCCTTTTGATGGTGGCCATTCCGACAGGCGTGAGGTGACAGCTCATTGTGGGTTTAATTTGCATTTCCCTAATGACTGGTGATGTTGAGCATCTTTTCATGTGCCTGTTAGTGTTTCATATGTCTTCTTTGGAGAAATGTCTGTTCAGGTCTTTTGCCTGTTTTTTAAATTGGCTTATTTGGTTTTTTGCTAGTGAGCTGTATGAGTTCTTCATATATTTTGGATATTAACCCCTTATCATATGTAAAGTTTGCAAATATTTTTCCCATTCTGTAGGTTGTATTTTCACCTTGTTGATGGTTTCTTTTGCTGTCCAGAAGTTTTTTATAGTCCCACCTGTTTATCAACTATTTTGTTGCTTGTGCTTTAGGTGTCATATCTTTAAAAAAAAAAAAAAAAAATCGTTACCAAGATCCCCTGTCAAGGAGCTTTTTGTTTTGTTTGTTTTGTTCTAGGAGTTTAATGGTTTCAGGTCTTACATTTAAGTCTTTAATGTATTTCAAGTTAATTTTTGTAAGTGGTGTAAGATAGGGGTCCAGTTTCATTCTTTTACATGTGAATATCCAATTATCCCAGCACCCTTTATTGAAGAGACTTTTTTTTTTTAACATCTTTATTGGAGTATAATTGCTTTACAGTGTTGTGTTAGTTTCTGCTCTGCAACAAAGTGAATCAGCTATACATATACATATATCCATGTATCCCCACATCCCCTCCCTCTTGTGTCTCCCTCCCTCACACCAGTCAGAATGGTCATCATCAAAAAATCTACAAACAGTAAATGCTGGAGAGGGTGTGGAGAAAAGGGAACCCTCTTGCACTGTTGGTGGGAATGTAAATTGATATAGACACTATGGAGAACAGTATGGAGGTTCCTTAAAAAACTAAAAATAGAACTACCATATGACCCAGCAATCCCACTCCTGGGCATATACCCTGAGAAAACCATAATTCAAAGAGGCTGTCTTTTTTTCCATTGAATATTATTGGTTCCTTTGTCAGATATGAGTTGACCATGTATTCCTGGGTTTATTTCTGGGCTCTTGATTCTGTTCCGTTGGTCTATGTCTGTTTTTGTGCCGTTATCATACCGTTTTGATTACTGCACTTTTATAGTATAGCTTGAAATCAGGAAGTGTGATGTCTCTTGCTTTGTTCTTCACAGTTCTTTTGAAACTTAGAATATTTGACATGTTCAGCTGTGTTCAACAGAGCAAAATTTCATTGAATTAAAACTCTGGGCAAAAAGATGCACTGAAGCTGTTTTTTAAAAAACATATCCTTATTATTGAAGCATTAAAATGCAAATAAAATTTCTGGAAACACTTAAATCTAAACATTCTTTGTATTGATCTTCACTAATACTTTTTTAACAGTTCTTATGAATTTAAATTTAATTCTGTGAAACTTAGTTCCCTACCTATGAAAAGGTATATATTGCATCTTTATAGATGAGGGCCACTGTGAAGATCAAGTGATACTCAGGGTCACAAATACAAGGCCTGACTTTACCGCCTTTCACTGGTCTTGTAAGTATCATATCTGAGAAGTGCTTCTCACAGTAAATGTTCAAGTATCTACTATGTTTTAGAAATTAAAATGACGACCTTAACAGATTTATCGTTAATGTTCCCTTGTTTAAGACCTCGAGTTTTCACTCTGTGAAGGGGGATAGGGTTCCATTGCAGGACTCTTAAATGGAACAGCAGCATGATCGATGGGATTCGTGTTTTTTTTAATAAAGCGCTCTGGCAGCTGCGTGGAAGGGGAATTATCAGGGTTTCCAGTTGTATCCATTTTGAAATGTGTCATCTTTCTAGATTGACAGTTAATCAAGTTTTGGCTAAAATGTTCATAATAGCAGTGCTATATGTAGAGAGGGGAGCAAACTTCATCATTGTTTACATTCAGAAACTTGCAATCAGGTTTTCACATCCAGAACTGATCTTTTTTTAAGAGAAACTCAATACCTGACCTTTGTTAATGTAATTAATCCGTGGATATCTTAAGCTGAAAGACTTTGGGATAAAAAGTTCACTAAGGGAGACAAATATAAACAGTTGCATATTAAAAGACTTTTAAAATAGAGCCCCTGAAAATCATGAGGCACAAGAACCAACATATTTAGCAGGACCTTTAAAGCGCCTAATAAACGAAGTTCTCATTTAAAACTTACTACATCCTGTAAAATTTATTATAATCAGTTTTTCAGGTGAAGAAATTGAAGCTCACATTAAAATAACATATGTTTTGTTTAAGCTGTGTTACGTCTCCTCCAGAAGCTGGCAGTTCTGGGCTAGTTCTGGCAGTTGTGGTCAGAAGAGAACTGGGCTCTCATCTTTTTGTTCCCTCCTCCCAAGTCCATGACCTCCGTCATTAAGACTTATGGTTTGTTCAGAATGTCTGCTTGAGCTCCCTCCTGCCATCACATCCAGATTCCAGGCAAGATTGGCAGCTAGGGGCATGGACAACAGAAAAGCCAGCTATTGACTCCCCTATGGTGCTTTCCCAGACATTTCATCCAGTAATTTCTGCATAAGTCTCTTAGGCCCTCCTTACCTGCAAGGAAGGTGGAAATTCTAGTCTTTTAGCTGTATTACTCCCCAAAATTTTAAAACAAGAATGAAAGGTTGGTTATTGGGTAGTCAATAGTCTCTGCTACACAAGATAACATGCCTGTTAACTGAAAGCTAGAACTTAACCCTTGACTACAAAGCCCATGTTCATTCTTTGGCCCACATCATACTATTGATATGAGATATTTCATAATATATGTCATGCAAATTAAAGGACTCAATCATTTAGGATATTTTAGCCACAGCTTTTACAAGTAAGCATGAACTGATGGTTAACCTATCCCAGTAGATGTGTATCATGGCCAGGGGATATACACAGGCCCATCCCCTCTGCTCTGCTGGTCCATAAGGGAAATTAGTGAGGAAATTACATTTTAGACTTAACGTTTTCTAATTCAGGTTGCACATTTAAATCATATGAATTACCAATTCCTACAGCTATAATTACATCATAAAAATTGTGAAAAATACTGATGTTAAGGCCCACGGGTGGCTATCAGACCTAGAGACAGAAAAATAATTACCCAGCCAATAAACATGTGCTCCTAAGTTCTTGAATCACTCCAGTTGTCTTGATCTTGTAGAGGTATATATGTCTTGTGAAGGAGCTGAGTTCGCCTAGGGCAGTGGCAAGAAGGGCTTCACAGAAGAGGTTGTGGCTGGGAAGTTGTTCTCTCCTTTGGCAGTTACCTGAAACATTCTGATGGGATTGTTAGGCACTATCTTTAGCACCTCAGGAGCCTTTGGGTTTCACGTAGTAGAGTACTTTGGGAATCGTCATTCTTTATTTCATGCTGCATATTAACTTAGATGTATAATTTTTTTCTTTTTTTCCTTTTTCTTTTTTAAGAACTCCAGATATCTGCTGGATTTCAGGAGTTATCATTAGCAGACAGAGGAGGTCGTCGTAGAGACTTTCATGATCTTGGTGTGAATACAAGACAGAACCTAGATCATGTTAAAGAATCAAAAACAGGTAGGTTAATTATTAAGAGTACAGTTTTCAAGTACACAGGACAGTGAATTGAAGCACTTTGATTTCGGTATTTATTTGTACGATGCATTACTAAGGTGAAGGAGCACATTTGGTCAAGGATTTTGCATGGATGGCTTTTCCATTTTCCTCTCTCCCTTTTGGTTTTGAAATAAGTTATGGATGTCGTTAGCTGCACTGAAATGTTGTTTTATTACATAGATTACTTTTTTCTTTTAAAGCTTTTTGCTGTAAAGAGATTTCATTGGTTCGGTTGTAAATTACTCAGTCTAGGGAGGATTTGTTTCTAAATGCATGCTTTTAGTAATTTACCTAAGTGGAATAGTCTCCAGAGTCAGATGTCTGAGGACTTTTGTGTTGTCCGCTGCTTTTAACCCCTTGTTTACAGAACTGTGTCTGCCTTGTCATGGCAGTGAAGATTTCAAGGAAGAATAAACTTGATATTTCATTAATTGAATGTGACTTACTTTTACAGGTTCTTCAGGTACTATAGTAAGGCTAAGCACCAACCATTTTCGATTGACATCCCGTCCCCAGTGGGCCTTATATCAGTATCACGTTGACTATAACCCATTGATGGAAGCCAGAAGACTCCGCTCAGCTCTTCTTTTTCAACATGAAGATTTAATTGGAAGGTGTCATGCTTTTGATGGAACAATATTATTTTTACCTAAAAGACTACAGCACAAGGTTATTTCAGTTGTCGGGTTGGGGAGAGGGAGATGGGGAGTTCTACCTCAAAGCTAAACTGCCACAGTCTGGGGTAGCTTTAGAGAAACCCCAGTGGTCCCCTGTCTGTCAGGACTTGTAATACACCCATGGGTGTATTTGGCATTATTATACCATTCTCAGACCCACCTGAGTGACTTAATGATCACAGTCAAATGATAACAAGGCACTTAGTCACTCTTTTCTCATAGTCATTCTTTTTTTTTTTTTAATCTAAAACTTTTCCATACTTTTCACTGTTGCCTTATTCAACAGGCTTATGTGATTGGCCCTATTTTAACGAAATTAAAAGTTTGGTTTTTCACCACTCTGGCTTCAGGTTACCGAAGTTTTTAGTCAGACCCGAAATGGAGAGCACGTGAGGATAACTGTCACCTTGACAAATGAACTCCCGCCCACATCACCAACTTGTTTGCAGTTCTATAATATTATTTTCAGGAGGTATGTTGGCATTTTTTAACATTGTATTAAGAAATTTTAAACATAATCAGAAGTTGAAAGACATGTACAATAAGTACCTGTGTACTTAGTACCTAGATTTTACAATGGTTGGCTAGGATCGTTGGGTTACCCTGAGTTTTAATCGTTTTTAGGTGCGGTGTACTGGTATAAGTCTCATTTATTTGCTTTAAGCGAGCGTCATGTCTTTCACTTCCCTATTTGTGTTGAGATTAGATCTTTCAGATCCCATCTGAGCTTATGTTAAGAGCACACATTCTCTCAGCACTTTAACTTTATATTCCTTCTGTCCCACAGTGGGTGCCAGTTCAGAAAGCAGGACAGGGTTTAGGTCCGTTCCGATTTACTTCTTCCATCGTAGGACACGTATAGTGCATGCTCCATGATTGGCTTTCAGTGTGGGTGCTGTGTTTTCCAAACCCAAAGTTGTTGGACACAAGTTCTGTGAAGGCCCCCCGCCCCTGCCGTCCCCCTGCTGAGTGGGAAGCAATCTGGATGAGCCTGAGCTTGGCATGAGCATAGTGAGACATAATTCTTGGATTTGTAATTTACCTAAGTTGGTCATGAGATAACCTGTCACTGACTCATTTTGTTGGATACTTGTTTGAATTAATGTCATAGAAGATTTATTTTTCTGTAAATGATGGGTTGGCAAACTTTTCTTTGCAAAGGACCAGGTAGTAAACATGTTAGGTTTTGCAGGCCATGTGGTCTGTGTCTCAACCATTCAGCTCTGCTGTTGAAGCACAGAAACAGTCATTGGACACATATGATCATGGCTGTGTTCCAATAAAGCTTTACTGATGGACACTGAAATTTGAATTTCACATAATTCATGCATCGTTAATCTTTTGATTTTTTTTCCAGACCTTTAAAAAAATGTAAAAAGAAAAAATAGTTCCTAGGCCATACAGCAGGTAGGCTGGATGTGGCCCCCCTATGAGCCATAGTTTGCCAACTCCTGCTCTAAATAACATGCAATTGTGATTGTAGTGTTAGAGATGTTTATCAATATTCATTTCTCTATTCTGACCTTTCAAATTCTAGGCTTTTAAAGATGATGAATTTGCAGCAGATTGGACGGAATTATTATAACCCAAGTGACCCAATTGATATTCCAAATCATAGGTTTGTATGAAGTGGAAAGTTTCTTTTCCTTAGGTTTAATCACAGACTTTGATGGTGATGCTCTGTTTTGAAGTGATCAGGTTTACTCTGGCCGCTAGTGGTGCCCATCACATTAAGTGAACATTTAACCTGTTGGCTTAAATAATAAAGGAGATATCCCAGAATATTTGGATTTTAAAAAATCATGTGATATTTATTTGTCATGGGGGAAAAGCATAAAGACTTATCCAACACAAAGTTTGTATTTGCTCTTAGGTAACAAAATTCATCAGCTAGTGACGGTTGCTTCAAAAGTTACTGAAGTGTATCAGGATTGCAGCTCAAGTGGTTTAGGTTTATTATAATAAATGTAGATGCTTTCAATTAGATTTTTCAAGTCTTCGATCAATATAAGTAATAAAATTTAATGAAGTTAGTATGTTAAATTTAAAATGGAACTTATAAAGTTATTACATTATTATAAACATTCATTGCTGAAGATCTTAAAAAGATCAGTCTTCATCTGGAACCCTGTAAACCCTGAAGCTAAGTAAGTGTACTCAAGGACTTGTACTGTTGACCCAGTTAATAAATGTAAAAAACCATAACTTGATACATGCAAAACATGTTTGGATGTTCATGGCATTCATTGTCTTTGACAGGTTGGTGATTTGGCCTGGCTTCACTACTTCTATTCTTCAGTATGAAAATAACATCATGCTTTGCACTGATGTCAGTCATAAAGTCCTTCGCAGTGAAACCGTTTTAGATTTCATGCTCAGCTTGTTTCATCAAACTGAGGAGCATAAATTTCAAGAACACGTTTCCAAAGAGCTGATAGGCTTAATTGTTCTCACCAAGTAAGGCTTTTAGTAACGCAGAGCAGTGTTACGCGTCTGGAGATATTGAGGCTTTCTGGCCCTATAGTGTGAGATGGGGAGGAAGCAGGGCTTAAAGCGGAGAGCTGGGAACAGCACACAAATGGGGGGGTATTCATAACCTTCTTCTCAAGAGCACAACGTTTGGGGGCATATACTCATCTTAAAAGGAGAAATAGCCAATGATTTCTCCTCTGTTTAGTTTTAACTTTATTTTCTAATAGTTTAGTTAACTTCCCCGTCCATCTAGTGTATAGCGTAGTCTTTAAGAAATTATTTTCCCTTTATCTTTCCATAATATTGTATATTGCCAAATGACTTGAAATTTTATTTTTTAGAGAGTACATAGTGTCTAGCTCCTCTTTTTAATACCATTTCTACATATTTTAATCAAATACCAATAAAATTTTAACTCCACAGGTATAACAATAAAACATACAGAATAGATGATATTGACTGGGACCAGAATCCGAAGAGTACCTTTAAGAAAGCTGATGGCTCTGAAGTCAGTTTCTTAGAGTACTACAGGAAGGTAAGGTGTCACTGTGGACTCTTATCTTCGTGCTGTGAAGGACTTAGACCTTAGGAGACATCGGAAACACCTTCAGTAGGATTTTCTGACAGGTGTGCATATGGAACAAGTTGCTTTTGAAGCTGTCTATAAATGTGTTTATTAAGGCGGTCATGGCATAGTTAGCTCATTAGCAAATGAGCTGTGCCCTGTCCTGGTTCCTTTTCTGCAGTAGAATACAAGGTTACATTTGAACTTCAGCATGTGGAGGACAAGTAGGAAAACAGTGCAGGTTAACAGTTTAGCATATACTGTCTCTTACTCTGTAGCCAGCACTTTTTTTAAACTTCATCTGGCAGCGTGGGCTAGAGATCTGTGAACGCTTAGCATCCGTTATGATAAATCTGCAGATGGGTTAACTCTTACTTTTGTTTTACATGCTGACAGAGTGAGACAGACTTGTCTCATGTGGGCTAGATCAGGTTATTGGGTGGCCCCCAGCCCCAGTTTTATAAAGATGATTCTAGCTGTCGGCACAGTGATCACTAAACTGACAAAGACACGAGAGACAAATAGCAAGAAAGAGCAGCCACTGACTAGAAGAGAATAAAATGTGTCTCCAGGAAGGCATCAGAACATTGCTGTAGTGTTCAGAGATAAGCAGATCGGCCCCTGTATCCTTAGAAGGTCTCATTCCATTTGATGTGCTCTGTTAAAAGTGCAGGAAAAGTATTTAAAGAAAACACATTAATTAAAATCTTAAAACCTGTCTTTGAAGTGCTAAAATTTATTTTTTCCTACTTTCTCTAGATTATTTCCTTTTTCTAAAAAGTGGAGTAAATGAGCTATTATGTGTTTATATTTTGTCTCAAAAGTACACATCCGACTAGTGACCTTTGAAATGTCTTTTTCCTGAATATCTACTGTTGCCTGATCTTCAGCTGCTCTCCTGTGAGTGAGAAGATCAATACCGCTCTGGAGGAGGATTCTCTGAGAAGTCCCATTAGGAACTGGTCTTCTGGGCGAAGTGAAAACAGGCCAAGGGTCATTTCAGCGTGATGTCCCTACTGCTGCTTTCGGCCTCTGAAAACCCCTTGAGGAATCCAGCCATGTTTAACCGAGATTCTTCTGGGGGTCAGAGGTTACTACGAGAAATGAGTTTTGGCATTTTTCTGTAGTTCATTTTAATAATCATGGTCAGAGATGGGAATAATTGGTATATGCCAACAGCAGATATAAAGAGGACACAGTTGAAAGTTTGATTTAAGCCTGAAGCAAATTCAGGGAAGATTCTCCCCTCCTCTGACCAGTGTTGAATCTCACATGCCTGCTTGTTCTCCCTTACGGGACCTTCTAAACGCTGGCATACTTAAAGGTTCTGCGTCAGGTCCCTAGTTACTGTATATTTATACTCTCCAGGTGATCTCCAGTCTATGCGAAGACTTCACATATGATGTGTTAACAATTCTCAGGTTTCTATCTCTAGCCCTAGGCATGCCTAAACCTACTTGTTCTGAATATTTGGATGTCTCAGAGATGCCTTACCTGTGACCAAGACTGAACATGTGATATCCCCCTAACCTGGCCCTGTGCGGCGCTCTTCATCAGAGCAGGGAACACCACTTCCACCAAGTCAGGGACTTTATATACGCCCCAGTGCCTAAGTAGGCACTCAGGTATTTGCATGAACAGGTGAATGATGGATAATTCAAACCTCAGATCGCCATGCTTTGTATAACTTACCTTGTATAACTAATTGTCGGATCCTATCACCCTACCTTGCTTATCTGAAATACCTTCGTTTTCCTCCTTTTCTAAGTGACTGCCACCTCCTGTCTAGGCCCCATTTCTCTCTCTCAACTGGTCTCGTAGTTTTCATTTCTTATACTTCTGATCCATTTCAAAACTCATACAAATCTGATGTTACACTTTCTACCCAAAGTAATTAAGTGGCTTCCTGTTGCTCCTGTGTCTTGTTATGAAGCACATTTTTCCTTATCCAGTGAAACCCTGAATGATGTAGCTGCTGTGTGTCCTCATCTTGTCACTTGCCCAGCCGCCTTATCCAGCCACGGGCTCCCACTGCCTGCCAGCGCTCGCTCTGCACACTTGACTCTTAGGCTGACGTCTCAGCTTAGGTTAACTTCCTCAGGGAAGATGTCTGTCACAACCAGGGGTGAAGGTGTCTATTAGATCTAATTAGTCAAAAGGGGTGGGCTTGAAATACTTGAAAGAATCAAGGTATTCTTAGAACTTCCTAGCAGAAATGGAGTTTGAGTAATAAGTGATGGCTTAGGTCTTGTATATTGAAGATAATGTCTAGGAAACACTCAGTGGGGGAGAAGGGCCTTTGGAAGGGAAGACCATGGTCCATCACTTTTAAAAAGAAAAGGGTTAACAGTAGTATTCAACAAATGAAAGTGCTAGTTTTTCATATGTAGGGAA
>NW_006782851.1:2907481-2924032 GCF_000442215.2 Lipotes vexillifer
GTAGGGAAAAATGTTAAAAGAACTGGCGGGAAATCCCACAGCTCTGTAATTAAGAACTGCTTTGAAAGCCCTTTGGTGAAGCAGAGAAGAGGAACATTTCTGAAGTTACTATCACGTTTCTTCCTGTGTATGTACCCAAGTGAATGACGTGTAAGCAGGCTGACTGTTAATAGACCCGTAATAAAGTAGTGCGATAAATAAGTAGTATAGATAAATGAAGCAGAGGTCAGATATGCATGTTCTACTTGGAATTCTCTTGTCTGAAGTGAAAGCGTTTCTGTGGGTGGTTGATAAAGAGTTGAATGTAGGACAAAGTCAGTGACAAGCTAGGATTCAAGGTCTCTTAATCCATGATGATGGACGGCCAGGACCTCGACTGTACGATAGGGGTAAGGAACGGGCACAAGCTAGGATTCATGGTCTCTTAATCCATGGTGATGGACGGCCAGGACCTCGACTGTACGATAGGAGTAAGGAACGGGCACAAGCTAGGATTCATGGTCTCTTAATCCATGGTGATGGACGGCCAGGACCTCGACTGTACGATAGGAATAAGGAGCGGGCACAAGCTAGGGTTCATGGTCTCTTAATCCATGATGATGGACGGCCAGGACCTCGACTGTACGATAGGAGTAAGGAGCGGGCAGGTGCCGCAGTCTCTTGAGAGACCGGGACGCATGAAACGGCCATGATGGTATTACTGTCCTGTATGCTTAGTGGAGATGTGGTTGTTTTAAAGATAAAAAGTTAGAACTAAATTAACCAGGTTAGTAAAAGATGGTAGGGGAGGATACAAGAGATGATGGAAACAGGGTCTTTAAGACACAGGGCCAGGAGCTCTAGGGAAGATAACTTGTGAGAAGTCTGCGCGGTCTCGAATTGCAGAGCTCAACTGGAGGCCGGAGAGCCGGTCTCGCACGTTCGTTAGATACTAAGCGTCAACATTTTTGGTCTCTTTACGGGTTGTAAAAACTTACCCTAGATAGTGATTACATGTGGGGAATCTTAATACCACTAAATGGAAGTTCAGCTTCAAAGGAGAAACTTTCCCTAATTAAAAATGTCCCGTAGTGTGCAAACCCCCTCCTTCCACCATTTATTCTTATAGTGAGGCGACTTTCACAAGCTAATCCTCACTATAATAAGAGTAGTTTTAAAGGAATTACACTGTGGTGAAGACTTGGAGTTCACAGACTGCTGTTTCTAAACCAAGAAGTCAAAACATGAGGTAAATAGAACTGTGACTGAAAGTCCAAACTTAGAGCCTTACTGTCTTTGACCATCTAAGTTTTTAGGAGAAAAGATGAGGTACTCAGCAGAGCATATAAATCACAACCTGGTTTAGTAGGATTAAAAAGACAGTTTTTATACTTGGAAACTGATACTAGCCTTGCTGTTGGCATCAGTTCTTAATTAAAAAAAAAAAAACTTTTAATGTCCATTACAAAATGACGTGTGACTAAAGGCATTTACTGTGAACAGTGATACTTTCTTCCCTTGAATAGCAATATAACCAAGAAATCACCGACTTGAAGCAACCAGTTTTGGTCAGTCAGCCGAAGAGAACGAGAGGCCCTGGAGGCACATCACCAGGCCCTGCGATGCTTATCCCTGAGCTCTGCTACCTCACAGGTACTGCTGACTTTTCTTTACTGGAATGAAACCACGAAGCTTATTTTCCCCGTCTGTTCTAGAAGTCAGTAAACATTCCTTCACACCCTCCGTCCCCTCAAAAGCCTTAAAGCTGCTTTGTCTCCTCAGAATTCTTTCACTCACCACCACCTGACACTCCAGATACTTAGACATGATTCTTGTTTCTTTAACCGTATCCCTTTAAACATTTTGTTTAAAGGTCTAACTGATAAAATGCGTAATGATTTTAATGTGATGAAAGACTTGGCTGTTCATACAAGACTAACTCCAGAACAAAGGCAGCGTGAAGTAGGAAGACTGATTGACTACATTCATAAGTAAGTCATCTCTGCTCCACTGGGGTACGGCATCTGTTCAGTTCTTGATTTTACGTGGGTTTGGAGGAGTGACAGAAGGTAACTTGGTTTCGCTTTGTATTTGCAGTATTCAGGGTGGGTTCTTCATCTTTCTAAGTGAGGCTGCTGTTTGTCAGGGAATAATTAAACCTTGTAGCCTGTGGTATTTCTAATTCTTCTGTTAGAAAAAGAATAGAATAGAAAGCAAAATTGTTTGGGACAAGTCTGTGTTTTTCTCTTTGTTATAACATTTTGTTTACTTTGAGGAGGAGATAGTTTGGGCATCAGGAATTTTATTTTATTTATTTTATTTTATTTTTTTAACATCTTTATTGGGGTATAATTGCTTTACAATGGTGTGTTAGTTTCTGCTTTATAACAGAGTGAGTCAGTTATACATATACATATGTTCCCATATCTCTTCCCTCTTTGTCTCCCTCCCTCCCACCCTCCCTATCCTCTTCTTAAAAAACATTTATTTTGGCTGCGTCGGGTCTTAGTTGCAGTGCGAGGGAGCTTAGTGTCGGGTCTTAGCGTCAGGTCTTAGTTGCAGTGCGAGGGAGCTTCGTTGTGGCACATTTAGTTGTGGCACACGGGATCTGTAGTTGCGGCATGTGGACTCTTGTTGCAGCATGCAGACTCTTAGTTGTGGCATGCATGTGGGATCTAGTTCCCCGACCAGGGGTCGAACCCGGTATGACAGACTCTAGATCTATCCACCTCATTACAAATAGCTCAATTTCGTTTCTTTTTATGGCTGAGTAATATTCCATTGTATATATGTGCCACATCTTCTTTATCCATTCATCCGACGACGGGCACTTAGGTTGTTTCCATCTCCGGGCTATTGTAAATAGAGCTGCAATGAACATTTTGGTACATGACTCTTTCTGAATTCTGGTTTCCTCAGGGTATATACCTAGTAGTGGGATTGCTGGGTCATATGGTAGTTCTATTTGTAGTTTTTTAAGGAACCTCCATACTGTTCTCCATAGTGGCTGAACCAATTCACATTCCCACCAGCAGTGCAAGAGTGTTCCCTTTTCTCCACACCCTCTCCAGCATTTATTGTTTCTAGATTTTTTGATGATGGCCATTCTGACTGGTGTGAGATGATATCTCATTGTAGTTTTGATTTGCATTTCTCTAATGATTAATGATGTTGAGCATTCTTTCATGTGTTTGTTGGCAGTCTGTATATCTTCTTTGGAGAAATGTCTATTTAGGTCTTCTGCCCATTTTTGGATTGGGTTGTTTATTTTTTTGTTATTGAGCTGCATGAGCTGCCTGTAAATTTTAGAGATTAATCCTTTGTCAGTTGATTCATTTGCAAATATTTTCTCCCATTCTGAGGGCTGTCTTTTGGTCTTGTTTATGGTTTCCTTTGCTGTGCAAAAGCTTTGAAGTTTCATTAGGTCCCATTTGTTTATTTTTGTTTTTATCTCCATTACTCTAGGAGATGGGTCAAGAAGGATCTTGCTGTGATTTATGTCATAGAGTGTTCTGCCTATGTTTTCCTCTAAGAGTTTGATAGTTTCTGGCCTTACATTTAGGTCTTTAATCCATTTTGAGCTTATTTTTGTGTATGGTGTTAGGGAGTGATCTAATCTCATACTTTTATATGTACCTGTCCAGTTTTCCCAGCACCACTTATTGAAGAGGCTATCATGAAGGGAAACATAGCTGGGATGAGAGAAAAATAGATTGTACGTCTGGGTTTCCTAGCATTCTCGGCGGGGTTTTAGTCCTGAGAGAAATCTGTTGTAGGTTGCAGCGGGTCTCTTTTTGCATGTGTGCGCTAGTTTTCGTTCTGTCTCTTTACACTTAGCGGCATATGTAAATATGTTCAATTCACAGAGATGATAACGTGCAGAGGGAGCTTCGAGACTGGGGTCTGAGCTTCGACTCCAACTTACTGACCTTCTCGGGAAGAATTCTGCAAGCAGAAAAGATCTATCAAGGTGGAAGAACAGTAAGGCAGTTCTTAAAGTTGTCCGTCCAATCAGATTTGGGTTGGACTCCCAGCAGAGCGAGCAGGGGTACATTACCCTAGTTCCATGCCAGGCAGCCCTCCCCTCCCCCAGCACCTCCACTGTCCACTGATGTGAGCGCAGAGGGGGCGAAGCCTGCAGCTTGGTCCTCAGGCCGTCGTCCGTGAGACTTAGCGAAAAGATGGCTTAACTTTTTAAAATGAGCTAAGTTACTTAAATTAAGGTACAGTAGAAGTCTAAGTATCTGAATGGGTTGGTGTTTCGTCTGCCACTAAAGTGATCTTTTACAGGGAAAGCTCCCAATTTATTTGGCTTCATTTTTGCATGGACCGCTTCTTTGTTAGGGATCTACATTAAATATCGTGATGTCTTTTATATTCTGTCTTCAGAAAAGGAAAGCAAGTATTCAAAACATATGTTTTTGTGTAACTGAAGCGCTACAAGTACCAAAATTGTAAAAAGCTGTGCTCTTCTGTCTTCTAAATGTTCTATGAATAACAACCTAATCATGTAGCTTAATACTTTAATTGCAATTGTTTTTATTACCCTTTGTAGTTAATATATATTGCTGTGTAAGGGTTGGTGCGGAGGTGAGTAGGACATGTAAAAAGCACTGGGTTTTTTCCTCTATGGTAAACATTTCTAGGGTCACTGTGCTTTGAGTCTGTTAGCTTTCTGCCTTGCCGTCAGATGTTTTCACAGCTTCCTTTCAGTATCTGACACCTCGGTCATAAAGTTGCTTAACTTATAAGGCCTTATTTTTTTATATCTTTATCATGAGGGAAATAACACTTATCCTTGTAAGAGTTTAGAAAGATTAAGAAGACCGCAGCTTGAGATACTTAGAGTAGTTGGTGCAGGCAGGTAGGCACTTGAGTGGCAGCTGTTAATATGAATGTATTTTAAATAAAATTGACATAACCCTTTGGATACATTTTTATATCTTTTTTCCCCTCACTAAGGGCATTTCATCTGTCACTGCAGTTCAAATTTAAGAGCAGTACTCTGAGGTTTAGAATATGCCATGGTAGAATTATTGAAGACTTTCTGGCTTTATCACCGAGAACTTACAATGGAATTTACAGTGTCTCTGAACTTTCTTCTAGTTTGATTACAGTCCACAGTTTGCAGATTGGTCAAAGGAAACAAGAGGTGTACCATTAATTAGTGTTAAGCCACTAGATAACTGGCTATTGATCTATACTCGAAGAAATTATGAAGCAGCCAATGCGTTGATACAAAATCTATTTAAAGTTACACCAGCCATGGGCATACAAATGAAGAAAGCAGTAATGTAAGTTTATCAAGTCATTTCTACTCTGAAAATTGATTAGCAGTCATTTGGAGGGTGTGGGAACTCAAACTGTTAATAAAACTATCAAAAACATGAGATGATCTTAAAGGTCTGATACAGTTCCCTGTAAGGTGGATGCAGAAATGTATCTGAGTCACGAAGGGTGGAGGGAGGACAGGCTGGACTATCGCTCAGACTCGTGCTGCTGCGAGTTAGAAGCAGCCTTTTGACTGCATGGCTGCACCTGGTGTTTTATTTCACGTTTTATACAGAAGTGTTTTGTGTGTTATAATCTGTAGGAACCTTTTACCACACAGTACAGTTTTTGTTCCTTTTTCTGAATGTTGGATCACGTATTTCCATTCTAGGATTGAAGTGGATGATAGAACGGAAGCCTATTTAAGAGTCTTACAGCAGAAGGTCACATCAGATACCCAGATAGTAAGTAGCTACTTGATGTGGAGGCAGTTGACCTGGAATCAGTTGTTGTAAATCTTAGAACTTGAGTCCATTGTTGTAAATGTGATAATTAGGTTCCCAAACCGGTCACGAAATACGTGCTTGACCTAAGATAGCTGAGTTAATGCGGCTCTACTTGTGCACCTAGGAGCTTGTTGTTCTGCACTGTGAACAGTGAGCAGGGGGTGGAGAACAGCAAAGCCATCTTGAATTTACCGGGACTCAGACGCTTCAATTATTCTAGAAAATCTGGGGGGAGAAAAGGCACAAGAGTAAAAAACAGTACCTAGCTGTTCAGCACACACAGTATAGTTAGGGTACCTGTAGTTACACTTAAGTATAAAGAATGAGGTGGCAAAGACAAATTTAATGATAAACAGCATATCTGTGTTGCTTTAAACCCAAGAAATGAATTGGCTTCTTCTAATGCATTCCTTTTAGTCCTTTATCTCATACTTAAATGCCACAGGCAAATTACTGTCAGGTTGTCTGGAATAATAGAGACACCTAGGGTAGGAAAATGATTTTATTGGGGGCCATGGAAAGAAAGATAAGAATCTGAGAGTATAAATTGGAGAACACAGCAATGAGTTAAAGAGCTGGATTCAGCTCCAAAACTTAAACTTGAATCCTCAGAATTTGGGCAGGTGTGGGTGGCTTGGTTGGTTGGTTGGTTGATTTTCGATGTACTTGACATGTAACATTGTGTGAGTTTTAAGTGTACAGTGTGATGACTTGTTACGTGTAGTATTGTGAAATGATGACCACACAGGGTTAGTTAACACCTCCATCACCTCACATAATTACAGTTCTTTTTGTGTATGTGGTGATAACAGTCAAGATCCACTTTCTTAGCAACCTTCAAGCATATAATACAGTACTGTTAACTGTGATCACCATGCTGGACAGTAGATCCTCAGAACTTAGCTTTTAGCTGGAAGTTTGTGCCCTTTGACTAACATCTTCCCATTTGGGGCAGGGGCCTGCTTAGACCAGGTACTTCAGCTTCCCCAGCAGCAGTGCCCACGGGCTTCCTAGGAGATTTCATAGTTTGATCATATTCTCAAGCCAGAGCTTTAAAAGTTTAAAAGCCGTGATTCTAGGTGGGTCATGAGTAAGAAAATTGTGAGCATTTTAGAAAATCTTTTATTTGTCACAACACCTATAGGTTATCACTAACTAGTTTTGCCCTATTCCCTACCTCTGAAGTATTCCAAGCTGGCAATGGAGCATTTTTAACTAAGTTCTCAAGTTTTGAATTATTTGCTTAACATGCTTTCTTTATTAGTATCTATTACCTAGTTGAATGTAATGAGCGTTAGCTAAAGGTTAATGTCATACTTACTAGCTACATGGCAGAGATGAATAGTAAAGTAAATGATCTTGTGGGTTTGGTTTCCTGTCTTCTTCCTTGAACTTAATTATCAGTTTCCTAATTCTTTGTAATGAGGGCGTTTTGTTCATTTTTAGGTTGTTTGTCTGTTGTCAAGCAGTCGGAAGGACAAATATGATGCTATTAAAAAATACTTATGTACAGATTGCCCTACTCCAAGTCAGTGTGTGGTGGCCCGAACCTTAGGCAGACCACAGACTGTCATGGCCATTGCTACGAAGATCGCCCTGCAGATGAGCTGCAAGATGGGAGGAGCGCTCTGGAGGGTTGATATGCCTGTAAGCTTGATTTAACTGGTGGACAGAAGTTTTCATTGTTATTTAAGAAAAATGGATTTTTAGAATACTGCTGGTACTGTTGTATCTAACATTACGATGTTTTTGTTGAAGCTAAAGCTAGCCATGATAGTTGGCATTGATTGTTACCATGACACCACAGCTGGACGGAGGTCAATTGCAGGCTTTGTAGCAAGCATCAATGAAGGGATGACCCGGTGAGTGGGCTCTGGGTAGCCGCAGATTAACTGCTAGACATACGCAACACAGCCCACGAGTCTAGGGGCCGGTGTCTGGGGAGGACAGGGGTCGTGTTAATTCTTTACCTTGATTTCTCTTACGTTAGATCCAGTAAAAGAGAAAAGTTAGAAAAGGAAACCGGTTATTAGCTACCCTGCCATTTTTAATGTCCTTCACTGGCCCTTAACCTGATGTAGCGGTCAGATTGCGTTTCAGGTTATTTTATTATTTGTATTTGTGGGGAGGATGCATCTCTTTAAATGTGACTGTCTCTAAAAACTTCTTTAATAATTTTATTGACCACTGAATGTAATTTCTAGTTGTCACGTTAACTTTATTTTGGAAAACCCACTTGAGTTTACCCAGTCACTTGTATTTCAACATAGTGAAATTATTTTTCAGTGCTTTTCTTAGAACTAATAGAATTACCAAGAATAGGAAGAATGAAAATTGAAGCATTGATGTGTTAGCGTTACGAATGGGCATATTTCAAGGTGTTTTATCTTTTAGAAAAGTATCTTTTATCAAGAGTATAGTAGTAAGAGTGTGCTTCTGTGTGTGTGTTTTTTTATAATATTCTTTTTTTGTTTAAATCCCACATTTGTTTATTTATTTATTTTTGGCTGTGTTGGGTCTTCATTTCTGTGCGAGGGCTTTCTCTAGTTGTGGCAAGCAGGGGCCACTCTTCATCGCGGTGTGCGGGCCTCTCACTATCGTGGCCTCTCTTGTTGCGGAGCACAGGCTCCAGACGCGCAGGCTCAGTAGTTGTGGCGCACGGGCCTAGTTGCTCCGCGGCATGTGGGTTCTTCCCAGACCAGGGCTCGAACCCGTGTCCCCTGCATTGGCAGGCAGATTCTCAACCACTGTGCCACCAGGGAAGCCTGTTCTGTGTGTTTTGAGGTGTAAATCTAGGAGGCATCTCTGGCTTAAATTTTATTTTCTTCTCAGTGATGGAATTATGGGACTGATTTATAATGAAAGAAAGCTTTATGAAGATTTCCTGTATCTTGTAACCCTTCTGCTTAAGATTTCAAAAAGGAAGTTAAAGAACGTGAATGGCTAAGGGTAACATATAGAATGATTCAAAAGTGAAAAACTTCTAGACAGTTGCATTCTCACCACGGCCATGTTTTTTCTCTGAATAGCTGGTTCTCTCGCTGTGTATTTCAAGATAGAGGGCAAGAGCTAGTAGATGGGCTCAAAGTCTGCTTGCAAGGTGAGTCTCCTGTTGTGGTTTCTGTCTGCCCTGTGAATTAGAGTCTTCAGGAAATTGTCTTTAAAGCTATGTTTCTGATAAAATCCTGTGGCCAGAATTTGGTAGAAGCACATTTTTGTTCTGTGTTAATGTAGTTAACACTTGTCTGGCTTTCTTTCAGCCGCTCTGAGGGCTTGGAATAGCTGCAATGAATACATGCCTAGTCGAATTATCGTGTATCGGGATGGCGTAGGAGACGGTCAACTTAAGACATTGGTGAACTATGAAGTGCCACAGTTTCTGGATTGCCTGAGATCCGTTGGTAGAGGTTACAAGTAAGCATGCGAAATGTAATCATTTTCTCTTTATAAAATTACACTTCTGTATCTTTGAAAATAATGTCACGGGGTGAACCGGTGAGAATCTAACCTTACAGGTGCGTTCAGGCTTGAGGTAATGGAAGAGGTTTGGGTTGGGGGGGTGTCTTGTGGAGAATTTTTCGTGGAGGAGGGGCAGGCTGGAAATGTAGAGTGGGAGCTCCTTCAAGGAATGACGCATGGAGATGCCTTTACCGATCGTCTGCTGCCGCCTTTTCTCTCCTAGAGCCTTGAAGTACGAGGGTCTGATTATCCCAGCACACCCGTAGGCATCCACACAATTGGTTATTGGAATATGTATTCCAGATAGGCTTAACTTTTTTTTCTACCTCATTGTACCGTAAATACTCGTTTGATTTCTCTGTGAACTCGGCTGGACTGGCGCTTGGTGGGTAGGATGTTTGGCGTGTGTTTGGTGTCATAGGGGAGATGGTTCTGCTTCGACCTGTCAGGCGGTCTGCAGAACCCAGGGCACTTAGTGCTCCTCGTAACTGGACGCTGCCCGCGTCCTCCTTTGAAAGCTGTACTGGGTTTCGCCTTCCTCTGCTCTCCTACAGAGGTCATTGCTCGTGCTGTTTGGCAGTAAATTGCATACCATCTCAAGATAGCTGTTTTAATAAGTTACGTTGTTTAACTTTTGCTGTTTTCTTTATCAGATTGTAAGGAAGTCCAGATCAGGGACTGTTTAGTAAGAGCTTAGCGCATAATGTATTAAAAGATTTGTGGATTTGATTTTTAAGGATACTTAGAAAATCCAGGAGACCTGTTTATATGTGCTTGCACGTGCATATTTAAACACTGATTATTTTTGCCAGACTTTTTCAGCCGGTATTTGTTATCATTATAAAAAATGAGGGATTCTGAAAGTCATTTGACTGTACTTGGGCTCGCTGTAATTTATAGGCCCATGGGATGAGCAGTAAGAGCTTATTTCTAGCTAAATTGGAGAGTGCTTCCAAGTCTTCTTTGGCCAAATTCTGAAAGACCCCTTCTAAGTGTTGATTCTACACATTTCTTAAGATGAGATAATTATGCCAGCAAGTTCTCAGAGCATGTCGGGGGTGTTTTTTATTTCTTTTGAAGTAATTGTGTTTCAGATTAAAATGCTACTAGGCGTTTTTTAATATTTTGTAAACGAAGGTTAATGTTCTTTCCTGTCCTCTTAAAATTCCTAGTGCTTGTATTTTCTCATTAAAATAATGGTATTTATTTTATTTTGGTTTTTGAAGTTCTGTAAGCCTTAACTTGTGTTTTTTCCCTTAGATTTTCTGTCCTTACAGGGACGGGTGATGTGGTGGAAGGGAGTAGAGGAAGGGCTCAGATGGACTGCTGCTTTCTTAGGTTGTTTTTTAGTTGTTTACTACTTTAGCCCTCAGAATTTTCTAGTCGTAGCTGCTTTTTTTCCTCATATCTAGAGAAAAAGAAAATTTCAAGAAGTGAAGAGTAGAGGTAATAGTGCAAGTTCATCTTATTTCCTTAGGCTGAATATTTGGGATACTGGGAACGTAACGCTGTTGTCCCTGCATCTCTGGTTCTTTGAGTCTTTTGAGCCCTTTGGGTTGGGTCCCAGAAGGACTGGCAGAAATAGTTCTCAAAGAGGAGACTCTAGCCCTACAAGTGAGCATCTGTGAACAGCGTCCTCCTGTACAAGGGGGTGGAACTGGGCCTGAGGAGGCTGGTGGGATTTCCTGCTCAGCTTCCCTTTAGCGAATAGGAACACATGTTGCGGGGAAGGAGGATTTAGATTGATTGCTTGGACTAGTGTATAACAGACCATTGCATGAAGTAGATTTCACGTTGTGAATCGTGCCGTTGTTTGGCGGCTGCAGAGATCAGTGATCAGGAGCCATATACCTTAAAATCAGAGTCGGGCTAATCCCAGCTTTGCCTTCATCTGTGAAACAGGGGAGGCAACTTAACCAAGGTTGATGAAAGGAATAAGTCAAGAGTGTTGAATGTACTTCACACAGCACCCAGTAAGCACTCAACTAATAGCAGGTAACACATCTGGAAACAAGTTTGGAGTTGCCTGTAAAGTAAAACAATATCCAAGAATTATTCCTCACTTTGGAGAAATGCAGCATTTGGACTGTAATGTTTGTAGTTATCCTTTTTGTTTTTTATCCTTTTTGTTTTATCCTATTTGTTTTTTAATTGAAATGTTGATGTTAACTTTTTATAAAGATGCGTCATGGATTAGTTGATTTAGAATGTTTGGTATAAGAACAAATCAAAGAGTCACTTTAGTATACTTGTGACTTGTCTTTATGTCACCACATTTGCTAAATCATTTCTTGTGATATCAGAGGACTAAAATCCACTCTGTCTTTTTTTTTTTGGCTGCGTTGGGTCTTCGTTGCTGCTCACGGGCTTTCTCTAGTTGCGGCGAGCGGGGGCTACTTTTCGCTGTGGTGCGTGGGCTTCTCATTGCAGTGGCTTCTCTTGTTGCGGAGCATGGGCTCCAGGCACGTGGGCTTCAGTAGTTGTGGCTCACGGGCTCTAGAGCGAAGGCTCAGTAGTTGTGGCGCACGGGCTTAGTTGCTCCGCGGCATGTGGGATCTTCCCAGAGCAGGGCTCGAACCCGTGTCCCCTGCATTGGCAGGCGGATTCTCAACCACTGCGCCACCAGGGAAGCCCCACTTTGTCTTTTGATTCCTGAGACTGTGGCTCTGTTATATCCAGATCTGCTGTAGCTGGGCAGTGAGAGGTGTATTGTACATGGGTAGATAGTGATATTCCTAAAACGTTCTTCCATTTACTTAAGTAGAATCACCTTCCTGCCCCTTGTATATTTGGTTACTTCTACCGTGAAGGAGCACATTAAGTTTATGATTGAACAGAAGTTCCCATTTGGGGATCTTTCAGACCATCAGTCTAGACAGTGTGTTGTGAACTACCTACCCAAGTCAAACATTACCAGCCAGGTCCATACTGCATGTGAAGCCCTCTGCTTCCCAGGGTTTAGAATAAAGTATATTTATGCTCTTAAGGAACTAATGTTCTAGCTGGAAAAAGAGCACAGGAAACTTGAGGTATTGAAAATCATAATATTTATCAAGGTTTATTACATGCCAGCACCGATCTAAGTGCTTAACGTGTTCTAATTCATTTATTCCCAAATGGATGTGTGTATACAGTGTGACTGTGTCAGACAGTGAATTTGAAATGAACCTTTAAGAGATGGATAGAAAGGGTATTCAGGCTGAATGCATACTGGCAGTTACAGGGCTGCCCTCAGGAGAGTCTTGACATGGGAAACCACCTGCAGAATGGGGCTGGGGAGGGAGGGGGAAAACGGCAGTATTCTGGTACTGCTGTGTGGCAGGCTGAGGAGTGGCTGAGCCGGGAGAGACAGAGATCCCTGATATGTTGTCAGCCAGTCATTTTGAAAGGCAGGAAGTTAGACTTTGAGACTGCTCAAATGAGCTTACCTGTCAAAGATTTGAGAGTTAATATCTTACTTTCTACATAGAAGAAAATGCCCACCGAAAAGGCTTTCAAACTGTGAACTTTAAAAACATGCTGGGTTTAACATTTTCGTGAGACAGGTATGTCGTGTGCTTGGTTTAATGATTAAACATCTATATGACCTTGAGTCACAGGGCCCAAATGTGCCATTTTATTTTCTACTCACAGTATTTTCCTGGCCCTAACTCCACGCGCTTACAAGTTATGGAATCTTCCTTCACAACTGGGATAGCTAGTATGCCCCAAGAGGGATGTGCGTTTCCTTTTAAATGGAGTGTATGAATGTTTGAATGCTTCAGTGCCCTGAAAATATGACTGACTAAATGCAGTTACATTCATCACCGTCTTAAGCCCAAGACTAACGGTCATTGTGGTGAAGAAACGAGTGAACGCCAGATTTTTTGCTCAGTCTGGAGGAAGACCTCAAAATCCACTTCCTGGAACAGTTATTGATGTAGAGGTTACCAGACCAGAATGGTAAGTTCTGTATTAGATGAAGATTGGTTTCTGTTTTGTTTTTTAGCATAGCCTCTGTACTTTATCACCTTTAACACATTTACTTGATAGTTCTTATACTTTATTTCTTATAAATACTAGAGTCTTTCATTAGTGTGATCTAATAATGCCCATGATTTACTAACTTAGTCTCTGAAATGGTGAACAGAGGTTTCTGTGCCATTTCTCTCTGGGGGAAGCAGGTTATTGTTTGTGGTATTAATTATACATCCTGAGTTTAAGAACAGCTGCTCTAGATTGCCTTTGCGTTTTTTTTTTTTTTTTTTACATATGTAACCTCATCCATAGATTGTTATTTTCCAATCAAAATTTTTAGATCTGTAATGCACTTAGTTATCCACAGGTCAGAAAGTGTCATCTGAAACACAGTTGCAGGTAGAAAAGTGGCTTTTGAACAAACACTTTTTATGTAACCGGGAGCTGCACTCTGCCATAAGAAAGCCAGCTAGAACATTCAGGGGCACACGGTAATGGTCTTATTAGCACACGAGGGTTCAACTGTAAACTCATGAAATTTGGTTCCTCGAAAACCCCTTTGTGGGGAATGGAGTACAAGGCAGCAAGTCATGTTCACGATGGCAAGTCATTGGTCAATCCACATTAACGCCCTCTTCATGAGAGTGAACAGCTGTGATGCTTCTGTCTTCCTTCATATATAAATTTTTGGAGCCCTTTTTAAAAAGGGCAACTTTAATCAGGGTAAAGTGTCAGCCTAGGTGCAAAGTTTAAATGTGGAATGCTTCTCCTGTATGAACCTTAGGTAAATGAGGCATCACTGTACTAAATTTATGTAGACAAATGATAATACAGATTTTAGTTCTGTTTAGTCCTGTTATCTGACAATGTATAGAAATTTTTATTTCAAGATGCATTATCTTGGATTGTGTCTTTCTCTCAGGCAGATGTTAGTTATCAGAAGGATTCTAACCTGTTGGGGAAAATCGTTGAAGGAGGAAGACAGAATGGCTAAGATAGTAACTAAGATACTACAATTTCCTTTCCTGTAGGATTCTCTTTAATGATTCAGTGACCTCATGATACTTCTAACATTGCTACTGCTCTGATAACCAAAGCTCAGGTGTAACATTGACCTAAAGACATAATTTTTTTTAACAATTTGGGTAAAATCCAAGTTGAACTTTAAAGTATGAAAAAATTTGATTACTTTTTACTAGATTTTTTTTTTTTTTTTTTTTTTGCGGTACGCGGGCCCTTCACTGTCGTGGCCTCTCCCGTTGCGGAGCACAGGCTCCGGACCCGCAGGCTCAGCGGCCACGGCTCACGGGCCCAGCCGCTCCGCGGTATGTGGGATCTTCCCGGACCGGGGCACGAACCTGCGTCTCCTGCATCGGCAGGCGGACTCTCAACCACTGCGCCACCAGGGAAGCCCTAGATGTTCTTTAAAACTTAACAGCTGCTGTTACTACTCAAATACTTGGAGACGTCCACTTTGAACGATAATAACGTGCTTAAACTGGGAACAGAGGTTTTGATTCTAGCTCTTTTGTGATTTCTCTGTTCTTTTGGGCAAGTCATTTAACATTTCTGAAACCCTCATTTTGCTAAATAACAGTAATCTGTTGTAGATCAATTCTGATTTTAAAATTTGTCTAGTTTCAATGGACATAATAAATTAATTTCTTAATAACTATATCAGGTCAGATTACAGTATCTCTGGATTGATGTTTAATTGGTACCAAAAAAATGAAAAAACAAAACAAACAAACAAAAACCCTGATGTTCCTTTACGTTTGCACTACTTGGTTCTTGATTCTAGAGCCTGTTGCTGCGCAGTCATCTCGCTCAGATGTGGAGTGGAAACAGTGACCCGGTACAGTGGCACCGTCATAATTAGCAGCCGTGTCAAACGTTTGTTAATGCCACGAGGCATCAATGATAGATATTTAAAAATATAAATAATAGTAGTATCTTAAACCTCTTTCACACACAAGCATTCCAAAATGGTTCATGAATAACAAGTTCTGAATTCAAGGAAGCACATTATGTTTTGAGAAGATTAGGTCACATTTTAGTATACCGGATCTTTTCACTGTAAGAAACTTGAATCATCTTAATTTTAGCTTTCAAAAAGATGAGCCTTACACCCATGTGTTTATTTCTTTTGTAATTCCCAGGTATGATTTCTTTATCGTGAGCCAGGCAGTGAGAAGTGGCAGTGTTGCTCCCACACATTACAACGTCATCTATGACAGCAGTGGCCTGAAGCCAGACCACATACAGAGGTTAACTTACAAGCTATGTCATATCTATTATAACTGGCCAGTAAGTATTTTTTTAATCGATGTTTATTCACATCAATGAGATTCACTTTTCAAAATGGAATTGCTATGTTGTCTAAGGCTTTTACAGTTTAATACCGAGGTTTCAGTTTAGAGAGCTAGATTCAGAGTAACAGAACCTTTTCTTTTCCCGCTGAAGGGCGTCATCCGTGTTCCTGCCCCTTGCCAGTATGCCCACAAACTGGCTTTCCTCGTTGGCCAGAGCGTTCACAGAGAGCCCAGCCTGTCACTGTCAAATCATCTTTACTACCTCTAACCTACAGGAAGAAGACAAGATGTAGCGGTTTGTTTTCTTTGTGAAATTATAACTTAGGGATTTTTTGAAGCTTTTATTTTTTAACTGTTACCTTTCCAGGTGAAACTTGGGAAGGAAATTAGGAGATCTAGAGTCTTATTTCTAACAGTGCTATTAACTGACTTATTTTATAGGTAAAAATTAGGATTTTATATTTTACCTTGTTTGATTCTCATAAATAGGTTGTGAGCATTTTTTGTTTTGAAAAAAAATGTGGATAAGGTGCTTTGTATTATAAACAGACTCTTAAAGTATTGGAAAAGTTGGGATTTACTTGAAAGTGCTTTCAGGAGTGAGCAAGTCCTACTTGTAAGGCTATATTAACCTTATTTTTGAAATATTTATTTTGAATTTAAAGGAGACAAAAGGCATAAAGTGGAGGCTCAGTACAGTCGTATGGTAGGATTTTATTTGAGCGTCTGATGATCTCATTTTAAAGAAGAAGCTGCCATTAAATAACCTATACAAGGTATAGGAAAGGTGTGAGGCTGTGGAGAAATAGGCTTATTTTTATTTCATTTTTGGGGCTAGGTGTTATGGGGGTTAAAAAAGAAGATAGTTGAGGGCTTCCCTGGTGGCGCAGTGGTTGAGGGTCCGCCTGCCGATGCAGCGGACACGGCTTCGTGCCCCGGTCCGGGAAGATCCCACGTGCTGCGGAGCGGCTGGGCCCGTGAGCCATGGCTGCTGAGCCTGCGCGTCCGGAGCCTGTGCTCCGCAACGGGAGAGGCCACAGCAGTGAGAGGCCCGCGTACCGCAAAAA
>NW_006782851.1:2924178-2962676 GCF_000442215.2 Lipotes vexillifer
AAAAAAAAAAAAAAAAAAAAAAGATAGTTGAAAGTTTTAAATTACTGTCCAAAGATACATTTTAAGACTCCTTAATAAAAGAGGCCAGTAGTCTATATAAACATTACTTTTTTTTTTTTTGCAACTGGGACATCATTCCATTTGTTATAAAATAAAATTGCAGTGATTGTCATCTTATTTGAATATAACAGTGTAGTTTTTGTTTTTACTGAAAGCCTATGCATTTTCTTTCCATTTATTATATTTTTTAAAACTGCTGGAGAGTACACTCAAAGGACACAATTCCATTTATAAAAGCTAAATTTGTGTTACTTATGAACTTCAGAGTAAAACTGTCAGGAAATGCTGCAACCTCAAAATTAACAGTATAAGACTGGAAATCCTTAACTTGTAAGAAAATGCAGACTAAGAAGTCTGTGTTTTTGTGAAGTTGATAATTGTAATAATTCACATCTACACACTTGTAGGACTTTTCAGGGAATTTTGCAAAGAGCAGGTTCGAAGTTAATGAGTGATTGTATGCCATGAGAACACCTTTAAACATTGCTTGCAAGTGTAATGAGTGTAAACCTTAATGATCATACACGAGCTACAGGAACTATGATTTCAACTAATGCCATTCAGTAAAGTTACTTGTCTTACCATTATTGTGCTTGTTCTTATCAAATAACTGCCTTTTGGATTTAGCCTTTTTAACATATTATGAGTGAAAACCATTTTATTTTCCCTTTAGTTCTTTGAGCTAATAACTGTTGTTAACATTGTTTTTGGCTATTAGCCGAGGTTCCTTAACCTATTTGATTTCTAGACGTTAGGAGGAATGAAACACAGGAGATTGTGACGTTTCAGAAGAATGCCAAATAAAGACAATAAAATCGATGAAAGTTGCCAAATGTTGTCACAGTATTAAGGAACATAAGGAAGTCTAATTATACAACTGTAAAAGCTTGATTTGGGGCATCTTTTATTTATGGATTTTTAGGGCTAGTCAGTAACTTAAGTCATTAAAGTCTCATACTTGGCAGGTTTTAAACTATCCTTTAAAGTTGAAAGGCTTTAATATCTTTAAAACTATGAAAAATTCATAAATGTGGTAATTCAGGGAAAGTTGCAGTATTCAAAAGACCCTCACTATATCATAAAGACTTCTGTTTGCGAGGGACCAAAAAAGCCTCAAATTAATTTAAGCCAAAAAGGGTTATTGACTGGCTTTCTCAAGTCATCCTAGGCAGTGGTTCCCAAATGGAATGTTAAACGTGACCTTCTTTGCTTTGAAATAACATAGACTCCTGGGCTCCAGACCAGATCCAGGAATCAGAACTTGTAGGGGAGAGGCCAGGTGAACTATTAAACGCATCCCAGGTGGTTTGTCCGGGAATTTGGGCAAATGCCGGTTGAGAAGGTGTGTAGAACCTATAGCTGATGGAATGCTATTGGGGATCTGTCTCTCGCTCTGCTTCCTTCTGGGTTGGTTCTAATCAGATAGGATTACAAAGATGGTCACAAAGCCTAGGTTTATGTCTCAGCTTCACTGCAATGAAAGAAACACCTCGTCCACAATGGTTGCAGCAAAACTCAGGCTGTCTACACATCCTTGAACCTGAGGGACACACTGCCCTGATAGGGACTTAATAATAATAGCTGTTGGGTCAGATGAGGCCCATCTAGGAGGGGGTAGAGGAGTGGTTCCCCAAAGGAAAACTTAGGTGCTGAGACCAGGAGACGGAGCAGACAGGTGAGCACAGCGGATGTCCACTGGGTGTCTGCTTGTTCAACAGCAAGTCAGCTTGTGATGGAAGTAGGAGTTGCCTGGTCGCTAGAGGCACGAGTACAACCGAGCACCTGTAAGGGAATTGATTGCAGTGCTTCCAAAGAACAAAGCCCAAACTCTGAAATCCAGGTTTCTTCCTTAAAAGAGAAATATGCACACCCGAGTTCTACCTCTGAAGGCCTTAGCATTAAGGACACTTCCGGTTCTCCCTTCTCAGTGCCTGGTCTGACCCATCAAACCTGGCAGTTCCTTAGGTGAGGACGCAGTTTGTCGGGGGTGGTTCCTCAAGTGCATTGCGACGGGTAATCTGCCTAGTTTTTTCTGGATACACGGGGTTTCTTTCCCCTCAAAACTCCAAAAATGTGCCCCTCATTGAAGCTTTCTGTTAGTTTTACATGCTGTTCCTTAGAGCTCATAGAAATCTTGTTTGAGGATTCCGGAATTTCTGTCGGGAAATAGTGTCTTTGTTGTCTCTGGGTTGAATAGAAAGTCTGTTTCAACATCAGTTTCAGCCTGATGCTATGATATGAATCTTCAGAAGTTTGTGGATTTTTAAGGTGTAATCCTTTCATGTAGCCATAATATTGTCATTCAGATACAGTATTTCAAGGGCTTGGTTTAGGTCTGTTTGCATTCATCATTCCAACCCAGTTAAATCGTTTAAAAATGCAGGGTGAAAAAGAGAGAAATGTTAAAATTCGAAAGTGGTGAAGTCAGTGGAGAGGCCACGTGCTGCTGCCTTGTAGCACGGTGGTGGCTCCCTGGGCCACAGCGCCTCTGCTCCAGGTCACACTGCCCCTCCCAGCACGCTGTGCTGCCTGCGGCTGAAGTCCCGTGGGAGCTCCAGCCCACAGCCTCTGCCTGAGACCCCCTCCTGCCTCCTGGGGCTCTCGGTCTCTCGCGGGTTCTTCCTGGTCTCCCTAACTTGAGAATGTTGGAGTGCCTCCAGGCTCAGAAGCAGGATCTCTGAGAAGCAGTAAGAAAAGAGTTTCTTCCTACTCTTCCTCCCTCAGTAATTCCATTCAGTCTCATAACTCATTTCTGTGAAAATGCTGCCAATTTACATCTCCAGCCCTGGCCTCCTACAGTCAGATGTGTCCGAGTGTCTGATACAGTGGTTCTCAAACTCTTTGGTCTAAGAACTTCCTTACCCTCTTAAATTGCTGAGGACCCAGAGAGATTTTGTTTATGTGGGTTATATTTATTAATTGTATATTAGAAATTATATTTTAAAAGCGATACGGAAACGCACATTCCATTAACTGTTAGACTGATGCTGTCGTCATGTCACGAAGCCTCTAGAAAATACTGTATACTCGTGAGAGAGTAAGAATGAAAAAGGCAGATGGCCTCAGTGTTAACAGATTAGGTGCTGTGGTCCCCTCCTCTGGTCCTATAGCCCAGCCAGACCCTCTGCCTTCGCAGGGAAGGTTCTTGTCCGTTAGGGTTCACACAGCCAAAACCCAAGCTGAAGCCGAGATCGGTGCAATGCAAGCTTTATTCAATGGCCAAAGAATGGAGAAGTGGGAATTCACTTCACAGGTCAGCCTCTCACTCACGCTCACGTGGCGAGAGGGATTTGATTTTAAAGAATAAGGACAGTGTGGGGAGGAGCAAGGCTGATGATGGGGAGGCATTTGCATTGCCCTTCTGGGGGAAGGGGCGGGGTTTCCCTGAAATGGGCTGCCACCCTTTTTCTGTCCTTTTTTGGTCGGCAACTTCCGGTCATGGCCGCTGGTAGGTATGTCACTTAGTAGCTGATGCAGTAAAGACAACGTAGATGAGACTCCGGGTCTGTTGAAGGTCAGATTCGTTGCCATCTTGGTTCTAGCTGGGTTTTGTTTTTCTCTTCATGTCGCTTCGTTCCTTTGTCTTGGGACCCTGTGACTCAAAGAGACATGTTAGTTCCTGTTCAAGGGAGGGGTTGGCAGCTTTTGAGCAAGAATCTGGAGTCAGCTCTGGCCACAGCAGGAAAAGAGTTTTGACCACAGAACCCTGGAAGAGCCTCAGGGTACCCCAGGGGTCCCCAGGCCGCACTGTGAGAACCTCTGGTTGAATCATTCAATATGCCTGGAACTGAACTGTGATTTCTCTCAGACCTGCCCCGGTTCAGTTAATTGGAGCTCCATTTTCCCAGATGTTCAGACCAAAACCCTTGGCATCTTTCCTTGAGTCCTGTCTTTCTCGTGTCACACTTTGGGTTCCTCAGTAAGTGTTATAAGCTCTGCCTTCAAGAGGTCATGAATATCCAGCCACTGTTCCTGTCCCCTCTTCCAAGCCACCACTGTCTCTGAATTACTGCCACAGCCTCCTAAAGTGGTCCTTTTGCAACAAAGTGATCAAGTCGCACAGCTGCTCGTCGTGCGGTGGGTTCCCACCTCAGGAAGACAGTCGTTGCCGGGGTGTGGCGTCGTGCCGCCCAGGTGCCCGCATCCTGCCCTGGGACCTCTGCTGCTGCTCCGGGCCCAGACTTCCACATGCTCCTTCAGGTCAGCTAAGATGTCACCAGCAGAGGGACCACTTTTCAGCATCCCGCAGGCATAGAGACATAGCCTTTCTGGTCTCTGCAGCTTTGCTGGTGTCAGTGTGTATCTGCTGCTTGTGCTTTTTCTATTCTCCCCCACTAGAATGCAAACGACGCTAGGAATCCAGGAGGGCAGTAATCTTTGTGTCTTGTTCACTGTTGTCTCCAAGTGTCTTGATCAATGTCTGACACGTAATAGGTTCTCAAACATTTATTGAAAGGACAAATAACTAATGTAACCCTTAACTCAGTCAACCAGCCCCTGTATTTCTTATGCATGTTAATGTCAAGGGACCCCTGTATACTCCGCAGTGGTTCTCGTCCTGGGCTTTAAAAGCTCCTAATGGCAAAAGCCCCCACCCAGTTCTCATAATTGAGACTCTTGGCTTGGGACTTGGACATAGGAACACTCAGAAATCTTAGCAACAGCTGGAATAATATTATACAAGGCAAAGAAGTGAAATCATCCATGTGGGTAGCAACCAATCAGGCTTCCGAGAAACCTGGATCCTAAGTCCCAGCTTCTGGCCACACCTCAGGACCAGATGTTCTGCCACTGGATTCTTTGCTTCGTGGGTACCTGGAAAAGCAGGTCCTGCCCAGTCCATCTTTGCCCATGTGCTCCCCACCCACCTGACCTAAGTCCAGTGTGAGGCTTGGTCAGGTGTGGCAGGAGGGAGCCCTTTGGAGGGGGTATGGCCTCAGCTGTGGTGCGGCAGGGCTGCCCTAGCACAGGCAGGCACTTGGCCCCTGGCCCTGCGGTGAGCAGAGACTGCACCTGCCCAGGAAGCAGCCAGCCCGTAGAGGATCGTCCCTGGGCTACGAGGCACCTGATTGAGGAGTTTGCACGCTTTCACCCTTTCCATCAGGCGTCAGCCTCTTCCCATCCGGCCTCAGGGGCCTGTGAGGTTGGGGGATAGGGCTGGTATAGATACCTTCTTTCTGGACAACACAAGAGCCTTTGAGCACTCGAATCCTGTTCCCTCCTATCCAACTTATATGCCATTGTTCTAAATCAACTTTATTGTGATTTACTTACATGTAAGTGAATGCAACTTGATGAGCTTTTGACAATTTTATACACTCCAGTATCTCTGCCACCATCAAGATTTAGAAAAATGTCTATTCCCTCCCACAGAAGGTTCCTTCTTTGCAAACAGCCCTTCCCACCTTGACCCCAAGCAACCATGATCTGCCTTTGACCTACTCTGATTTCATGTGAACGGAATCCTACGGTATATGAACTCCTTTGCATCTGGCTGCTTTTGCTCTGAGTGCTTCAAAAACTAATCTGCTTTATTGTCTGATTGGTTTGTTTGCTTAAGCAGTATTCCACTGTAAGGTTGTATTTCACATTGTTTATTCACCACGGACAGATGGATATTTTGGATGTTTCCTATTTGGGGCCATTATAAACTCTAGAAAAACTCTGTTCAGGCCTTTGTATGGAAATAGTTTTTATTTCTTTTGGGTAAATACATAGAAGTAGAATTGCTGGATCTACATGCTAAGTGTCTTTGATTTTATGATAAGCTGACAAGCTGACAAGTGACTGGACACTTCTCTGTTCTCCCCTCCAGTGCACGAGAGTTCCAGTTGCTCCACATCGTCGCCAGTCTTTGATGATGTCAGTCTTTCCATTTTAGTGGGTGTGTAATGTTATCTCATTTGGATTATTAATTGCATTTCCCTGCTGACTAATGATACTGAGCACTTGTGTGCATAGCAGCCATTCTTACAGCTTCCATGAAGCAGCCGTTCAGACCTTTTGCATATTATCTTCTAAATTGGTTGGTCTTTTACTGAATTGTAAAATTTCTGTGTGTATTCTGGGTAAAAGTCTTTTGTCAGATATATGCACTGTGAATGTTTCCTCTCTGTTTCTGGCTTCCTGTTTTGTTTTCTTAAGTATCAAAGAGAAGATATTTTTAAATTTGATGGAGTCCAGTTATCAGGGGTTTTTTCTCTTATAATTTGTGCTTTTTGTGTCCTGTATAAGACATCTTTCTAGCCAAATTTCTCCTGTGTTTTCTTCTAGAAGTTTTATAGTTTTAACATTTTCATTTAGGGCTGTGTTCTGAGTTAAATTTTGTGTATCATGAGGTAAGAGTCAGTTTTCCCTCCTATGAATCCCCCTTCTTTCTGCAGAATTTCTGGAAAATACCATATTTCCCCTATTGAATTGCTTTGGCACCTTTGTTGAAAATGAACTTACTGTATATGTAAGCATCTATTTGCTCCACTGATTTACATATATCTTTATTTATATGTAGCTATATTTTACATACAAACAGCACTGCCTTGATTACTGTAGCTTTATAGTAAGTCTCAAAATTAGGCAAAGTTAGTCTTTCCGCCTTGTTCATCTTTTTCAAAATGGGTTTGACTATTCTAGGTTGTTTACATTTCTGTATAATTTTTTAATCAGTTTATCAATTTCTGGAATAAGCCTGCTGGAATCTTGACTGCCATTTCACAGAATCAGTAGATTTACCTGGAGGGAAACTGGCATTTAACAATACTGAATCTTCCAAGCCATTAACATCTTTTATATCTCTGTTTAGGAGCTTCTTCATAGTCTTTAGGCAATGTTTTACATTTTTCAGTATGTAAGTCTTGTATGTATTTTGTTAAATTTGTCCCTAAGAATTTCATGTTTTTGATGCTACTGTAACTGCTTACGTTGATTTCTTTATTTTATATCAGTTATATCTGTATTTTTACTTCTGTCTAATTGTTCCCTGCCGGGGAGATTGATACAAAATATGCAATTTATACAAAAATACAGTTGACTTTTGTATGTCGACCTTGTACCCTGTCACCTTGCCAAATTCACTTATTAGTCCTAGCCGTGTTTTGTAGATATCCCTTAACATTGTCTGCGTAAACAGTCATGTCATCTGCAAATAAAGACTGCTTTACTTCTTCCTTTCAAAAGTGTATGACTTTTCTCTCCTCATGGCAAGGCTAGAAACTCCCGTATAGTGTTGAATACAAGTAGTCTAGTGGACATCCTTGTGTTGTTTTTGACAGAAAGGGCAAGTGGTCAGTCTTTCATCGTTATGTATGTTGACTGTTAACTTTACCAAGCTGAGGTAAATTCCTTTCTTTTCCTGGTTTCCTGAACAGCTGTTGATTGTGTCCAGTGCCTTCCTTGCATTTATTGAAATGGCTGGGTAGCTTTTCTCTTTTGTTCTGTTAATGCAGTAAAACACCTTGATTTTTCTTCAGCGTGTTCAACCAACCTTCATTCCTGGGTTGAACCACAGTTGAATATAGTGTATCATCCTTATGTATTGTTGGATTCAATCTGCTAATGTTTGGTCAAGGATTTTTTTTTTTTTTAATCTACATTCATGATGCTATTCGTCTGTAGTTTTCTTACAATGTCTTTGCCTAGTTTTGGTATCAGGATAATGCTGGCCTCATGAGTTTGGGCATTTTTCTTTCTTCTCTCTTCTCTGGAAGAATTTGTCTACAGTGGGCCGTATGTATTCCTTAAATGTTTCGTAGTATTCACCAAAGCTAGTAAGTCCAGCTCATTATCACTTTGGACCTGCCTACATTTTCATATTCTAGGAAATTTGTAAATGTGTTCAAAACATTTAATCCTGGCTACTTTTACTGATTTTATTTTATTATTTTTTTTTTTGGAGAAACTGTCATTAATTTCTTTTTACTGTGGTAAAGTATATGTAACATAAAGCTTACCATTTAAACCATTTTTAAGTGTGTAGTTGCATTAAGTACATTCACACTGTTGTGAGGACTTTAACTTCTTGTACTGGTGTTTCTTAAACTGGAATATTTTTAAATTAAAGACATTCCATTTAATCTAGCATTTCAGCTTTTTTTTTTTTTTTTAACTTAAGATCTCCAGAACTGATATCATCTTGTGTAACTGAAACTTTGCGCCCTTTGACCCACGTCTCCCCATTTCCCCCACCCTCAGCCCCTGGCAACCACCATCCTACCCTCTGCTTCTAAGTGTTTTTGACTGTTTTAGGTTCCACATATGAGTGAGATCATGCAGTATTTCTCCATCATCAATTATTCAAACATAACGTTTTTTGTAAATGCGTTAGGTGAAAACATAGTTCGACGTGAATGACATTATGATAGCAGTTATTTTATATACTTGTATACAGTTTCATAAAGTATGCATTTGAATTATATTTTCACCTTGCACATTGGTTTTACCTCTTAATGATAATAAACCCTATTACTGGGAGGATTTTAAAATAATTAAGGATTTCAGGAAAATGCTTTGTATTTGAAAAATTAAGTTGTGTTTATTATATTTAGCCGGTGTAGCTCTTTATTCAGATCGTTTGAATTCTGGAGTTGCCAAAGGGAGATGTTATGAATATGGCTTGAACTCACTCTCGACATCTTTGTTGCACGTGAGTATGTCACAAGAAATACTCAGTGCGAATCACCTTTCTTTTGCCACTGAGTGGATTGTCAGCAACAATGCGAGAGTGACAGCACTTTGTAAATGACTCCCAAAACGCAGGTCAGAATTACTTTAGAAAAAAAGTAGTGCCAGAAAAGGTAACGTTACAGAGTTTTTCTTGTACGTATAGGAGAAAGGAATTCAGTTATGCTGCTATGATTTAAAAAAAAAAAGCGTTCAAAACAAACATACAGAATAAATGGCATTGTATAAAATAACAAATTTTATTTCTATAAAATATTTTACACTAGCTGTACACATGCACACACCCACACAGAACTTAACCACACATTGAGTAATTTCCTTTTAATAAATCTAGCACATACTGTTATATTACAAGTTACAGTATAGTTTTTGAAGACACAATGGGGAAAGCTTCATCATTCATTTATAAACCTCCCATAAATTACAAAAGAAAGGCAGTCTGAAAAGTATGTATAAAGAGTAAAAACAATTTACAAGTGGACAAGAATTACAAAATAGTAACCATCAAATACATCTGCCAGCAACTTTGTAAATCTTTTTTGTTGTTGTTCGGGTGCCAATGGTGAAGACTGGTATGGAATCATTTTGAACAGACTTAAATTTAGCATGTTTCTGGTGTGGCTTATGCATTATGTGGATTGCTTTACGTGTATGCCGTTCATTGTTGATTATCTGAGTATGGCATTTTGACAAATAATGAAAGTAACGTAAATCCATGTGCCACAAAATGTAACACTGAAAGCAATGAATATTACCAGCTTTTTGGCAGGTTGGAGTAGTGGTACTTGACCACAGTTACTTCCTCTCCTCTGTTTTAAATGATTTGAATAAGTAAACATTTCCTGTGTGTTGCCTGGCTTGCTTCGAAAGACAAAACACCAGGATCTTATAGTTGCACAGCCTGTGCAACTTGGTTTCAAACCACTGTGAGGGTGAGGGGCACTGAATGCACAACACATACAACGTGTACACTGTGGTTTTTATTGGACAGTACAGACCATTGTGCATTTATAAGGCAGAACATCAAGGCGGTTAAACTAGGAGTTTCAAGACCAGAGTTAAAGTGAGAGTTATGCGTCATGAGGCAAGCAGTTTTGAAAAGGGAGCGAGGCTGGAATCATTCCTTCAAGGGCAGATGACAAATGCACAAAGGCTGGGGCCCCAGGTAGGGAGTGAGCTGCAAAGAGCTACTGGCCGCCCTGCGTGCTCACGAGACAGCCCGGCTCCCGCCAGAGCCCGGCAATAGCAAGCGGGATGGGCGCGGAGGCCTGGCGGGAGAACCAGCAGCTCTGTGTCCTGGCGCTGGGTTTAAAGTGGACGGTAGTGCAAAGAGCATTTCTCTACCGGTGTCAGGGGAGATGATTGGTTTTTTAGGAAAGTACTTGAGTCATGAAAGCCCTAGTTTGGAATTAAAGAAAATTACACAGATTTGGAAGTTGTCCGGAAGCACGTGAATCATTTCACTGCACCCAGCTTTTTCAGCAGTTTCTTGCCTTTGGAAAGCAGCCCCTTTTTCTTTCTCGAGGACATTTCCCTGCCTCTCCCAGGACTACCAGTACCCATAGATGACGTAGGTGACCCAGAATGGAGATGGGCTGTGGGAGATGGCACTCTCCTTGCTGTACCTGAACCCTCAGGAGGAACCTAGTAGGCACATTGGTACAGGTCATTGAGTGCGTGAGCGCCGGCAGCACCCCTCCGCTCGCCGCGCAGCATTGGTAACGCCGCGCTGCCCCGTTTCCCACCAGGCAAGGTGAGGGTGGTTCGTTTCGTCTCTGAAGGGTTTAAGTATCCCGTGAGAGGCACACGGCCCTCCCACGGCATAGCTCAGACGGGGGGTCTGAGGGCCCCCAGTGCGGGGTTTTCGGTTTCTTTGTGTTTGTTCGGGGGAGGGGGTGGCCATTGCTTTGGCAGCACAGAGCTGGGTAATCATTTACTTTGTAACTTAAGACCAGAAGCAGGAAGGAGGAGTCATTTTGAATTAGGTTGAGAGTAATACTGGCTGAGTACCCATCAGTAATCTTAAAAGCAAAAGTTCTTAAGGGGAATTTCGTATTTGAAAACTACTTGGGTGTATGAGATCCTGACGTTGAGTACATTCCTGGGTTAGTATACTAGAGAAATACTGGAGATGGCACACACCGGTCGAAAGAAAAATAAATAAATAAAAAAAATAAAATGAACCTTAATTTCAATCAAAGAAAGCTTAAAGGCCCTTATTGTACGCTTTCATTATTTCCAAGGTATTGAAGGTGCGCTTTTGTCGATACAGAGCACATGGTAGGGTTTCCGTGCACTCGAGTGCTTCCTGGTGCTTCACAGGAGCGGAAGTGTATTCTAACGCGGGCATGACGACGTGGGCTCACCCGCGTTTACGGTCGCACGCATGCCTGCGATTATATAACACCACCTTTCCTCTCGCTCCCTTACCCCACCAGAGCAAAGCTCTTTCTAATAACGAGTATTCGTTGTTCATCAGGCAGATAGGAGCCCAGGGGCTTCAAGCTTCCTTGGATTTAAAATCAGGGTCTAATTCTAATGGAGAACACCTACTAAATCATCCCAAAGTACACCTGAAGATACCAGCTATTCCATCTAATGCAATCATTTGAGCTGCATGTTTCATTAAACTTGGTATTGCATTGGTATACCAACAAAGCAGTCTTCCAGCCAAACGCCTGCATGTTCAGGACACTTGCTTGTGCTTTGAGGAGACGCATCAGCTCTCCCGTAAGGTACAGGGACGGTCACTTAAGAAAAAGCTGCTTGCCATTCCAGGCAGCATGGGGAGTGCCATTCCAGGCAGCATGGGGAGCCAACTCTAGATCACCTCGTGTTCACTACTCATCCGCTCGATCTTGAGTTGCGGTTTTTTTTTTTTAGGTAAAATTTCCAGAGTAAACATTTTATTAGGTTGTGCTTTTTCCAAGAGTGGCTAACAATGCAATATGCAGCTTGAATTATGAATAGACATTGGAACACTCTGTGTAAACAAACAATTAGCCTGTTAAGAAATATGTTCCCAATGTTGGCCTCTTCCAAATATTCTTAACGTAAATCGTAGGAAATGATTATCAAAGATGATTTATTTCACTACAAATTCAGTTGCTTTACAACTGAGACCAATAACACTTTAGGTCCAGTGAGTTTTTGAGACATATTTCTTCTTTTTGTTAGCCCCCCAGTGAAGCCTTAAGTCTACCGCATTGGTCCACTGCAGGTAGCTTAGGTTGCTATGTTTACAGGTATCTTCAGTTGCTCACTTACGTGAAGGCTACATTTGCCTGATTAAGGGGTGAAATGCACACTCTTCTTCTGTTTCCAAGCAGATGAGCAAAGAAATAAAATATATATAAAAATATAATATATAAAAACTCGCAGTGATGAAATAAAATAAAAATAAATGAGACACCAAACAAATGTAATCTGACAGTTACTTATGGCTGAGAAGTTCTTTGACCTTTGTTCAGAAGATCTGTTAAAACCCTGACAGGGCAAATAACCATTATTGCCCCCCGAGTCTAAGGACTATAGCCATCCCCGTTTCGCTCTTAAACTGGACTGTGCGTCTGTGACGTAGGATGGCAAGTTCCCTTGTGAGCAAAGCAGATTGATTAGATTGAAAGGGGCATTTTGGTGAAACAAACCTGATGTAGAATTTTTAGGCACAACCCCCATGGAAGGGCAGAGAAAAAATTTAGGGTGTATGCTTTTCGGCCTAAGACGTAAAAAGAGCAAATGCAAAGACTGCAGCAGACCGTCTGTGGCGGAGTGGGACAGGGGTTAAAAGTGCTGAACACACGTGCTTACCCTTTTCGTCTTCGAGCGTGTCGGCGTGTCCTGCGGGTAGTGGGACGGCACGTCAGAAAGATAGACTTCTACGTCATCAGGCACTTCCTCTAGGAAGTTGGAGGGTACGAGGCCTTTCTGCCCATTAAGCTCCCCCTAAAAACACAGGGATGAGATGAACAATTGACTCTATTTTTCCAGAAACCCGCTTCTTGCTTTAGGTAAAGGAATGCAGCTCAGAGTAGCGAGATTATTCTGGCTCAAAAGTGGCAGACAGAACCGGGACTCCAGTGTTCCCGGACTCCCCTGATCACAAGAGAGAGCTTGGCCACGTGCTCGAAGTGCAGGGTCCCGGCGCCCGCCCTGAGGTCTCGATCTGGCCTGTCTGGAGCGGAGCTGAGGACCTGTTTCGGCCAAGGGGCCTGGGTGGTTCTCAGGGTCAGGCACGCTTAGGAACAGTCCTGGGGAGCACCTCACTTAGAGGTTCTCAGCCCTGACCAACGTCTGAGTCCCATGGGAACCTGCACAAACAGCGTTGCTTGGGTGCACTGAGAGCGCGGAGTTGGGGGGCGGGTGTCACATGCGGGGGCAGGATGGAGAGGGCCGACCGGTTCCACCTGGTATCTTTCATCCTGTGCGTCGCTGCAGCCTCACTGTAAGAATGCACCCAAGAGGGGAAGGTGAAAGTGTTGGCACCTCCTCGAGGTGACTGCTTCAGGCGGGTATATATCCTTCCGGACCTTTCTACGCAGTCGCGTGTCCATGCATGGAACACGGTTCCAACTGCCCACTGGACGTCAGTCCCGAGCAGCTCACAGCCCACCACATCAACCCCCCGCCAGTGCCGACTTGCCCCACAGAACCCAAAACCAAGCTCAGAACTGGCCCCAGACAACCTGGGAGTGTGTTTCTCTGTCCAGTAGGTGTAGGAGATGGTGGCAGCTTGAAAGAGACAGCCTACAGCATCAAAATGAAAAACTGTGCATCCAGGAACGTGATGAACAGAGTGAAAGGGAAACCTACACAATGGGAGAAAATGCTTGCAAGTCACATATCTAGTAAGGGGTTATAAAGGATATATAAAGAACTTCTGCAACTTAACAAAATAAACAACCCAATTAAAAAGTGGGCGAAGGACTTGAACAGATAATTTCTCAAAAAAAAAAAAAAAAAGACAGATGGCTAAGTAGCACATACAAGATGCTCAGCATCACTACTCATTAGGGAAATGTAAATCAAAACCTCAAGATACCACCTCACATCCATTAGGATGGCTACTATAAACATATTTTAATGTTGGTGTAGATACGGAGAAATTGGAACCCTTGTGCACCGTCGGTGGGACTGTGAAACGGTACAGCCACTATGGAGGAAACAGTACGGTGGTTCCTCAAAAAATTAAAAATAGAATTACCACGTGATATGATCCAACAATTCCACTTCTGGGTATTTGCCCAGAAGAACTGAAAGCAGAATTTTGAAGAGAGAATTGTGTACCTATATTCATAGCAGCATTCTTCACAATAGCCAAAGGATGGAAGCAACCTAGCTGTGCATCAGCAGGTGAGCGGATGAACAAAATGTGGTACAGTGGAGTGTTATTCAGCCTTAAGAAAGGAAGGATATTCTGACCTATGCTACAACAGAGACGAACCTTGAGGACATTATGCTAAGTGAAGGGTCATAAGCAGACGTATACTGCGTGATTCCACTTACACAGGTCCGGAGAGTAGTCAGAGTCTAGAGACAGAGGAGAAGGGTGGGCGCTAGGGGGAGGGGACAGTGGGGACTTGGTGTTTGATGGGGACAGAGTTAATTTTGCAAAAGATGGAAGAGTTCTGGAGATGGATGGTGGTGACGGTTGCACGACAGTGTGAGTCTACTTAACACTGTTGAACTGTACACTTATAAGTGATTAAGATGGTAAATTATGTGTATTTTCTCACAATTAAAAATTAAAATTAATTTTTTTAAAAGAGGCAGGTCCAGGTACCCCCCATGTCTTCCTGTGCGGTAATCCCTCCTGAGCCCAACAGCCACGTGCCCAGTCGCCCACCAGCTCCTTATGCCTTGACATTGAAGATCCCACCCTCCTGTTCACCTGTGGCCGCTTCAGCCCTTCTACCTCAGGCTCCACTGTTAGCTTGTCTTTCTCCGTTGGTGTTACTCAGGCACTCTTTCTAGGACAGCTTTGCTTTTTGCTGTACATGTCTCCCTGGTGATTTCTTCCACGCCAGCACTTGCAGACAACATGTATATGCAAAGGCGCTGGAACGTCTGTCCAGTCCAGACCTCTCAGTAGGTCCAACAGCCAGATTTTCCCTCCAGCACCAGAGGTAAGCACCAGACGGAGTAGCTGGCTCGTGTTGGGGGCTACATTCTATGAAAAGGCACAGCCTTACACACACATCCCCATCAGCACCATGTTCACATCTCAAGAGGCACCTGTGTGAACCACGACCGACAGAGGCCCGCGTGTTCAGGCTCCCGGGCTGAGCCCTGCCCTGGGCTCCCCGATACAGCGGTGGAGGGAACTGCCTGTGCTCTTCATTGTTTTCTCTCTTCTCTTGGGCCTCCCAGCACAGTTCTGCTAAATCACACGTCAAAAGTGCACACGACACGACTTCACTGTTGGCGTCCACCGCCACGTACCCCGGCACAGGACGTGGTCGCTAGAATCATGCGCCTGCGTGAGTCCCCCTCCACATTGGAGGGGCTCTGTAGCCTCGAGCTCAATAGTTTCTAAGCCGTGTTTTCCTCGCTACCGTGTCCTTATTTCTGTGTTCCCAAGGGCACCCACCGGCTGAGGCAGACTCTGCAGATCCTCCTGGAAGATGTCACAGCTACAGATCTGAGCCCTGCGTGGCCTCGAGCCTATCTTTGTCAGCCTCCCCCATCACCTGGGCTCGTCGCCTGGCCTCTTGGGACTCGCACCTCCCTTAAACGGTCCACTTGCGAAGCCCTTGACCATAACAACATCTCCCCCGCTTGCAGACCCTTCACAGTCTGATCTCAGCTCCTCCTCGAGCCTCATTTCTACCGCTTTTGTGTTTGAGGCCAGATACGAACCGTGTGAAGACCTTAACGTTCGAACAGAATTGGAATCCGCTGGGCTGGGCTGAGCGGCAGAAAACGTTACAGTCTACCCTGGCCCCTTTTTCCCCATGCCCAGTCAGCACGGGGCCCCATCACGCTTGCACATTTCTCCTCCTATGCTCCCTTTAATACTTTAGAATGCTACTGTACGGCCTGTTTCCTTCTGACCTATCAAAGTATATGATTTAAGAGTTTGGGTGTTGAAACACTGGGCAGTGCAAGCATCTGGCTAACCCTCACAGCGTGAGGGTCAAAGCATTGTGGGGTGCTGGGAGTCTCAAATGACTGGAGACAAGGCAGGGACTTCACTGGGGATGCTGTGAGTTGTGGAGGGGAAGGCCCAGGTAGACAGCAGAGGCCCCTCTGTCTACACTCTGTTCATTATGGGATGCGGTGGAACCGAGGAGAGACTAGGAAGACATGACAGGACTAGGTCCCATAAAACAGCTGCAAGTTAGCTCTCTTGAGAGCTTTTAAGATTGCACATGATGTCAGACAATGCAAGTGTGGCGAAATTTAAGATTTCTGGTATTAAGTTAGGTATCCGCGGTTCTTGTTTATCAAAAAAGAAATAATAACTGCGCTGGGCAGTCTACTCAGCAAATTTGACCAACAAAATAATACTAAAGCCATCTGGTGGAAAGAGAACTAAAACATGTACGTATCAATTTAGATCTGATTCCTACTATCATATAAAATTTAGGTGGGCTGTTCAAGAAAATAAAGTAGATAAGACAATGTAGGAATGGGAACGTGCAGATCATATTAGAAAAATATGTTTAAATTACCAGGAGATACTATGCCCAGTTTTGTCTGTATGTTTGAAAATCTAGATGAAAGGCATGGCTTTCTAAACATATACAAAGTATAAAAAATTCACTCAATGAGAAGATAGTTATTTAAGCAAGTGAAAACTTTTATACAACTGCATCCTAAAAAGACACTGAACCGAAAAGATCTTTAGGCAGGTTGTAATAACCTTCATGTAATTGTAGGATCTTAACTATGTCATTTAATCTGTTCGGAGCATGAAAATTACTGGAAGCTTACCAGTTCATTCATAATTCTAGCATAATCCTGATACCAAAAGCCACAAAGAAAGATACTCCAGTAAATATAAATCAATATAATTTCTGGAATATAAATATAACTTCTGAATAAAATGTTAGCAAATCAAATCCAGTGCTTTGAAAATAATTGTAAAAAAAATAGTTATACATCATGGTCAGTAATTTACTGACCAAAAAAAAAAAAATAAGTTCAGCAAATGAAAAACAGGATGCTTAACATGATAAAGACCACCTATCTTTATCGATAATCTAGCCTAACACATAACTGTAAAGATTAGTGATATTCCTCCTAAAATACAGACTGTCAGGGATCCCCCGTCCCTGTCATTCAGAATTGTTTTCAATGATGCAATAATAAGACAATAAAAAGAGATGACTGATAAATATTGAAGAAAAGACAAAATGTCATCATTTGGGGAACCCGAGAGAACCAACTGATGACAATGGATATAAATGCATTCAGAAAAAAGATTTCTAGGGGAACATAAACACACATGCACATAAATAGGCACACAGTGCATACATATGCATGCACATAAACACGCACACACACATGCACACACACGTGCACATAAATAGGCACACAGCGCACATACATGCACACTTGTGCACATACATAAACACACGTGCACATAAATGGGCACACATGCATGCACATAAACATGCACATGCATGCACACATGTGCGTGCACTCAATATACATGTGCACATACAATTCATGTACACATATATACACACACGTGTACGTTGCATACACACACATACACAAGCACAGTCATACATATACACATACACATACACACACACACACACATTTCCAACATATTTTCTAAATAATCAGTAAAATATATACCAGAAAAAAAATCATAATAGCAAGAACATAAGAATGAATTTTGAAAGATATATAAAAGGATGTGTAAGAAGAAATTCATGAACCTTCTGACAGATGAAAGGGAAAACTTAAAAAATGTCAGACACACCATGTGTCCAAATCCGAAGACAGTATTATGTCAAGTTCCCCCCAGTTTAACCTAAAAACTAAAAGCACCTCTAAACAAAACACTATGGGTTTGTTGTAGGGCAGGCTCGTTACAAAAACGGTTCCTCCCAAATATGAAAATGAATTCTAAAAATATAATAACTGAGATAGTGTCAAGTAGCATTGAAGTCCAGAAACACTCTAGGTAGGAATGCAGTTCATAGGATCTTTAACCAGTGGAGAAAGGACGGATTATTTAGTAAGTGGTGTGGGGACATTAGTTTCTCTAATTAGAAATCAAAAATAAAGTTAAACACTTGAGATTTACATGTGAAAATGAAGCTATAAAAGTGAAGAACCAAAATAAGATAATTTCTATCAATCACCTTGAAGGACTTTTTAAGCACGGCTCCCAAGGGCAGACAAAATTGACCACAGACACATTCAGAACTTGTGCTGCATAAAAGAAAAACAAAGCAACAAAACCACACACACACAAAAGGAAAAGTTAAAAAGCAGATAATGACCTAGAAAAAGAACTATTTGCAACATACGGGACAAAGTATTGAGACCGGCTGGGACCTGGGACCCTTTGCTGCAGTGCTTGTACCTGGACAGATGTCACCTCCTCAAGCAACAAAATACAAAGAAACTATAAGGGACTAAGAATAACCGCGCGTGCATGCACAGTTGGGGCAAGTTACGGACAACAAGGTACAAAAAGACCAAAAAAAAAAAAAAAAAAAAAAACCCAACCTGCCACTTCTGAAGGGCCAGGAGCAAAAACAGGGTGTCAGGAGCAGAAGCAGGGCACTGCGCAGGCCCCCTGCACTCAACACCACCTAAGCGGTGGGCAGACCTCCTAAGCCACGCCTCCAGCCCGACCCCTGGACCCACCCCTACCCTCACCCCATAGAAGGAAGCAGCTGGCACCCCCTCAGGGAGCCATCAAGGGAACCTGTTACTGGTTCTCGCTCCCCCTGCTGCAGCCCCTACAGGGGCCCCAGTAAAGCCTTGCCTGAATTTCTTGTCTGGCCTCTGATCAATGTCTATTGATTAAGGAGGCCAAGAACCCTGGTCGGTAACGGTATGAACAGTCTCACTAAAAACTATACTCTTAAAACTCAGAAACTGCCCAGAGGAGAGGGCTTTGAAAGGCCACGTGTGCCTGAGTTTGTAAAATCCCTCTGACCCCAAGAGAAACCTGCCATATCAGTACCTGAGAGTTTCTCAGCTACTCTGATTCTCTTAGAAAAAGAAAAGAAAAAGGAGGAAGGTTGGACTCTGATGCAAGATGGTGACCCCACTCCCAAAGCAGGGGACAGCGGTGGGTGTCTGGCCGGGCAGGAGCCGCCAAGATGACCACCTTCTCTTCCTCGGGGATTATCGGGAGACCGGCTCCTCCACGGGAAGGGGAATGAGAAGGAAGGAGGCTGGCGCCGGCGTAGAGCCAGGACTGCCCCCCAGAGGCTGGGTCCACAGGGCTGCGTGAAGGAGGTCAGCGAGGAGGCTTTTAGTTAATTAATTATGCTGCTTTGTATTTCTTCCTTTTCCTATTTGAAAATGTATTTATTACCTACGCAGTAAGTAATCCAGAACGTTAAACTGTTTGGTAAAGGTCCGGACGGAGGAAATTTTAAGTGTAAACACGTGAATACCCTTCCTTTGCTGACAGCTTGTATACATCGAAAATACCCCTATTAGAGAAAAAGGAACCGTGAAGATTACACGACTGCCGTCCTATAGTGTATGTCCTCAGGAAGGGAGACAAGCAAATTAGCCAACCCGTCAGCAAGCCATACAGAGTTCATGCATAATTTCAGGGGAAAGAAGAGACAAGCAAAATTTTATATATATATATATATATATATATATATATACCTGATGCTTCAAAACTTACATAATAAAATCCATCTTCATCAATTTCACCAAAAACAGTAATAATATCTCCGGTGCAAAATGTAAGTTCAGCCTGTAGAGACAGAACATAAAGTTAAAAGTGTTCCCCTGGAGACAGAAGTTGCTTTAAAAAAAAAAAAAAAAAAAAGAAGTTCTTCATGATTTCTCTGTTTTTCTTATTATTTTGGTATGAACCTATTCTTTCAGTCAAATAAGGAGGAAAGGTATAAATCTGATGAATGCCTCTGTCCCTAGCCTCTTAGAAAGTAAGGATATGTCATGATGACTCCAGCCTACAAGAAAAGGGCTGCCGGGCTCTGATTCTCGGCCAGAATTCAAGGTCGTCCCCACGTTCTGCTGGCGGCACGTCTTTAGAACCAGTCAAATAGTCAACTTAAAAAACGTGAGGCCTCAAGGAGATGTTCTCTGCAGCGTAGGGACCATTTGCACAAACAGCCTTTCACTGAGTGTAAAAAAAAAATCTGTAATTAAATGTCTATTTATTAAGTGTCTACTCTATGCCAGGCTCCAGGCAAGAGGTGGGTGCATAGAATCCAGCAGAGGATACCAGAAAAAATTGCATTTTTATCTCTAGACGTGAAAAGAGGGACTAAAGGTCATACCTAAGAGCCATCAGGCATCATACGCACATCAAGCCTGTACAGAAATTTGAATATACCTGAGCTCTGAATCTGAGCCACGAGCTGCTCGCCCGTCAGGTGTAACAGAAATACCGAGGACCAGGGATTGGTACACATCTTGTCATCTAAGAAAGCAGCCCCACAGACTAGAAACCTAATCTTTCATTTCTGAAGGCAAATCCATTTCAGTTTTCACAAGGTTCCTAGGACCTGTGCAAAACTACATGCACAGAGAACACCAATCCTTTCTTCTCTATTTTCCTTGAATGTGTGTGTGGCGGCCAGGAGGGTCAGTGGCCACATGCAGGGGGCTTTGCTTTCTCTCTCCAGGACGACCCATCACCACCAGCTGTGGGTCACAGGGCTTGCCCGGCGCTGGTCCAGGGAAACCCTATGTCAGTGGCTGCCATGTCCTGAGCGTGTCACCAGGCTCACGACCTCTCTCCCGCATGCCTGGGTCCCTATTTACTGGTCAGGTAGCCCTGCCCTCGGACGGGTCCAGAGAAGGCAGGGAGGGAGCAGTGCTGTCGGCAGAGGTGCGGGGTGCTTGGCCGGTACCTCGACATCGATGTTGGGCGAGCTCTCCCTCGGGTCGTAGTCGTACAGGGCCACCATCCTCCGCGTCGCCACCGAGGGCTGCCTGATGCTCCTTCTGTTTCTCTCTGTTCATGTCACAGGAGAAAAAGAAAGCCACCATGAAGTGATTTCAGAGCCGGGTCACAGATGGCCAGTGTGGCCGAGGCGACCACTGGGCGCTAGTGCCAGCAAAGCCAGGGCAGCTCCCACCCCTTTCTCCAGCACATCCGTGAACAAGGCAGACTTAGACTGATTCTCTGCAACAGTCGATCTAAACCGTTTGGGGAGGCACCGGGTGGGTGTGGCATGGGTAGGACCACTGGGCCAGCTGGAGGTTGGCACCTCGCTCGCAGGAAGCCCCGCAAACGCCGGGTCAAAACTGCTGCCCGTGTAGCTGCCGTGAAGCCACAGAATCAAGTCATTCTCGCTCAGACCAGAGGCACGGCCACCGGCCTGGCATCAACAGAAGCAAGAGTCCATAGAAAGCGGCGCCCTCTCTACCCATCTCAAGGGTCCCTCCCACCGCTTTCTCCTCCAGTGCCCTGCCACTGTGCTTTTACCAGCTGTCCCCGAAACGATGCCACCTGTGGAGAAGGCTCTAGGGAGGCCCCCTCCCCTTGCCTGGCTGTGATCTGCCATAGACGGAGACCCAGGGCACTATCCCAGCACACACGGCAGCACAAGCCGGGGGGGAAGAGGAAACCCCATGCGGAGCAGAGGCGAAAACTCTGAAAACAGCCGCGCTTATAAGAAGGGTCAGTGGAGAACCGTGGGATCTGGCCCAGATTGTCGAACTCCCTGGCAAACTGCTGTTGTCTGGATTTCTAAATGATATTTCTCCTGGAGAAAGCCAGCATTGAAGCATTTCTTCTAAACACAGCTGCTTTTCACCTACAATTAATTTTTGGAATTCAAACCATAGAAATGAAAACTCTCAAAGGCAGGTGTTTTGAAAGCAACTAACGTTAGTTATGTGGCTTTGCAGTGGTTTGTGGCAGGTATAGGGCCTGCAGTGGGTGTGCAAAATTCAACCCTCAGCTCGTGGTCAAGAATCACTGCTTTCGGGGCTTCCCTGGTGGCGCAGTGGTTGAGAATCTGCCTGCCGATGCAAGGGACGCGGGTTCGTGCCCCGGTCGGGGAAGATCCCACATGCCGCGGAGCAACTAGGCCCGTGAGCCACACCTACTGAACCTGCGCGTCTGGAGCCTGTGCTCCGCAACGACAGAGGCCGCGATAGTGAGAGGCCCGCGCGCCGCGATGAAGAGTGGCCCCCGCTCGCCGCAACTAGAGAAAGCCCGCGCGCAGAAACGAAGACCCAACACAGCCCAAAATAAATAAATAAATTAAAAAACAAAAACAAAAAAACACAGAAGAATCACTGCTTTCATTTAAAATAAGCAAGCACACCTTTGCAGGACCTGCAGGACATATGTTTCCTTGAAGCAAAGTATAGTGGTAACCAGAGGTCAAGCACAATGCTGCTAAATATTGCTAATTTCACAGGGGATGTTTTCTGCAGGGATGAATTTCTGAAGGGGGCATTAACAATACACATGTTCTGTACTGAGGTGTAGTTTACGTACAGTACGATTCACTCTTTCTAGTGCCCACTTCAGCAAGTTTTGATAAGCTCACGCGGTCTTATAACCACCACAGCCGTCAAGATATTGAAACTCCGTCACCCCCCAAAATTCCTTTATGCCCCCTTGTTGTCACCTCCAGCCTGGGTAACCACTGGCCTGTTTTCTGTCCCAGTAGTTTTGCCTTTTTCAGAATATCGTTTAAATAGCATCACACTTTTGGAGACTGGCTTTTGGAGACTGGCTTCTTTCCTTTGGACAATGCATCTGAGATCCATTCGTGTTACTGCACGGATCAATAGTTTGCTCTACTTTTATCGGTGAGTAGTATCCCGTTGTATGGATGCACCATAGTTATTTTATCCATTTACCAGCTGGAAGACATTTGAGTTGTTTCCCCTTATCAGTGATTATTAGTCAAACCACCATAAATACTCATGTACAGCCTTTTGTGTGAACATGTTTTCATGCCTCTTGGCTAAGTATACAGGAGTGGATAGGATTGGATTGTAAGTGTAGGTTTAACTTTAGAGGAACCCATACCTGTTTTGCAAAGTGGTTGTAGCATCTTACACTCCAGTGAAACCGAGCAGAACCCTACAGGGCCTTCCTGGGGACAGACCCCACACCCTGCCACACGGTGTCCCCTGCCTCTTGTTTGTAGAAAACCTTTAGCCTCCTAGGCCTTCCCCAAGTTCCAAAGAGCAAATTTAATCAGAAATGTGAGAAAATGTGGAAACAAGGGAAAAAGGTCAAGCAACACAAAATAACAATAGTTTAGCCAGAAAACAATGTCAAGGATCCTTAGTTCCTCCTCAAGGGCTATAGGTACTATTCTGAGAGCGGTTTTACAGATACTAAAACCTCCACCAGCTGGAAGCAGTTAACTGCCGACCACCAGCACGTAGACCCCAGACCGGTTGGAACCAGAAGATTGATGATGTTGATTCCCAATTACCTCACCACCAACCAATCAGAAGAAGGTCCACAAGCTGAACAGGCACCCTGCAGCCCCCTCCCTCACCTTGCTTTAGAGACTCTTCCCTGAAAGCCACTGGGAGTTTGGTTCATTTGAGCATGAGTTGCCTGTTCCCCTCGCTTGGCGCCTGCAATAAATGCTGTACTTTCCTTCGCCACAACCTGATGTCAATAAATTGTCTTTGCTGCACGTCAGGTGAGTGGACCCAAGTCTGGTTCAGTAACACCGCAAGCAAACGAGAGTTCCAGTTGCTCCACACTTGTCAACACTTGGTATGAGCAGTCTTTTTCATTTTAGCCATTCTAGTGGGTGTGTGTTGGTTTCTCATCATGGCTTTATTCACTAATGATGTTAAGCATTTTTCCACATGTTTATTTACCATCCAAATATCTTCTTTGGTAAGGGATCTCTTCAGATCTTTTGTCAACATTTTTACTGGGCTCTTTTTTTATTTGTTAATTGATGGTTTTATTTATTTTTTATGATAACAATTTTTTAAAATTTTTATTGGAGTATAGTTGATTTACAACGCTGCATTATTTTCATGTGTACAGTAAAGTGAATCAGTTAGACATATACATATATCCACTCTTTTTTTTTTTTTTAGATTCTTTTCCCATATAGGCCATTACAGAGTATTGAGTAGAGTTCCCTGTGCTATACAGCAGTTTCTTATTATAAGTTATCTATTTTATATATAGTAGTGTGTACATGTCAATCCCAATCTCCCAATTTATCCCTCTCTCCCCATCCCCTGGTGACCATAAGTTTGTTTTCTACATCCATAACTCAACTTCTGTTTATTGGGAGGGTTTTTTATTGTCAAGTTTTGAAAGTTTTTTCTGTATTCTAAATATAAATCCCTTTCTGCCGAGTTACTTGCAAATATTTTCTGCCAGCTTGTGGCTTCTCTTTTCATCCTCTTAATGGTGTCTTTCTAAGCTGAGAAGTATTTGATTTTGATGACGTCTAACACAATTTTTAACATATATCATATCAAAGAAATTGTTGCCCTATCATCACAGTTTTTCTCCTATGTTTTCTTCTAGAAGTTTTATAGTCTTTGTTTTTATATTTAAGACAGTGTTCCATCTTGAGTTAAGTTTTTTTAATACGGTGAGACTATGGCTTGAGATTGATTTTTGGCCCGTGGATGTCCAATAATTCCAGCACCTATTATTGAGTAGACTCTCCTTTCTCCACTGAACTGCATTTTTACCTTTGTTGAAAATCAACTGACCGTGTATGTGTTGATCTGTTTCTGGGCTCCATTCTGTTCTGTTGATCTGTGTGTCTGCCGTTCTCCAATACCACATGGTCTTGATCAGTTTGCCTTTATAGTGAGTCTTGAAGTCAAGTTACGTTGAGTCTTCCACTTCTGTTCTTCTAAAAACTTGTTTTAGCGATTTTAGTTCCTTTGACTTTTCATATGCATGAAAGATTTAGCTTACGGATTCTACATAAACCTTTGCGCAGACCTCCATTGCAGTTGCGATGAAATCTATAGGTCGGTTTGGGGATATCTGACATCTTAGTATCTTAGCAGCATTAAGTCTATGAGCATTCTGTCTCTATTCACTCAGGGACTCTTTGATTTCTTTCATCAGTGTTCTATAGTTTTCAGCATACAGATCCTGCACATATTTTGTTTGATTTAACCATAAGTATTTCACATCTGCATTGTGTTACTGTTAAGTGGTATTACTTTTTAAATTTAAATCTCAAATTTTTCATTGCTAACCTATGGAAATACCATTGCTTTTGTATCCATTGGCCTTGCTAATCTCACTTGTGAGTTCTAGGAGCTTTATTTATAGATATGTGAGATTTTTAAAGTAAATTTTCATGTCACCTTTTCATTCTGTGTACCACTGCTTCCTGGCTCTCCCCGTACCGCACGCTCCGCCTGATGCTGGAAGGAAGAGGTGGGGGCAGACATCGCAGCCTTGCTCCCAGTCTTGGGAGGAAAGCATTCGGTCTTTCACCATGAAGAAGCCAATTTCCTAATAATAGAGGGGCGAGCAGATACCTCAGCTTGGTTCCCTCAACTAGTCACATTTAGAAAACTAGAATGGAACAAAAAGACATTTAATCTAACTGATCAAGTAAATCAAGTTTCTGTTTTTTAGCAGATCACTCCTAGGCTCCCTGGGTCTGTGGTGCACAGAGCCCCGCTCCCTCTACGAACACTCACCGTCCACTTCAGGAAAGAAGACAGCAGTGCAAGGGAGTGGATGGTGTGAGGGGCTCAGAGAGCTGCAGCCTCGTGGATTTAATCTGGGCAATTTAATCATATGAAACCTCGACTGTTCGACGTGGATCGTAACTTGAGACCATGAGCTCATTAACACCAAAAAGTCTGAGGCATGTTATTTGATTTTGTGTTTATCCTTAAAACCACGCATATTCTTTAACCACTGAATTCTGTCTTCGGAGTGTCATTTAGAAGTGAATCTAATGTTTTGAAGTATTAAAACTTTAAATATGAATGACATAAAACAGGTATTTCTGTCTACAGCTATTTAGAAAAAGTAGAGGCCTCTTGAATGAGTAGATTTTCCTTGCACAGGGGAAAAATTAAAGATCATAAGTGTAATGTTGCTGAAAACAGTTTTGCTGTTGGTTGGCTCACTGGTGCTGCAGAGTGGTTCACGATAAACGAAGGCATTTAGTATCCAAATTAAAGGGTAAAAATCTTTTATGCCTTTTGGATAAGCAAAATTCACCTGAAGAATGGAAGGCATAACACTACCCCATCATTCTTTGAAATTTATCATCGACACGCAATGTTCAAAGTATATTACTAGTGTCTTAGTCCATTCAGGCTGATATAACAAAGTGCCACAGACTGGGTGGCTTAGACAACAAATACCTATTTCTCACAGTCCTGGAGGCTGGGGGTCCGGGACCAAGGTGCTGGCTGACTTGGTGTCTGGTGAGGACCTTCTTTCCTCCTTCCTGGCGTACAGACGGCTTACTTCTCACAGTGTCCCCACATGAGGGAAGGGGTGAGGGGCCTCTCTGTGGTCTGTCTCTTCTATAAGGGCACTAATCCCATTCATGGGGGGCTCCACCCTCGTGACCTCATCACCTCCCAAAGGCCTCACCTCCTAATACCATCACACTGGGGATTAGGATTTCAATGAATGAATTTTGGGGGGACACAAACATTCAGTCCAGAACAACCCAAAAGCAGTTGTTTATTTTCTAGATGTGATAGACCTTTAGTAAGCAAGGCTGTACTTTATCTTCCCTGAGAAGATCATCTGTGGCTTCATAAATATTTAGGTGCCTATACGTCCGTATTGCATCAAGACTATCACAAGCCTGGTTTACCGAGTGGGTTTTGCCCAAGAAAAGCCGATGGTTAACACTCGGATTTCCTTTGACACGTTCAGATGGTGCAGGTGGGATCCTGCGCAGCGCTGTCTCCTGCTCTGAGCTGGTGTTTTTGCTATGAGACCCTCAGGAGGGCAGGAGCCTCGCAGCCTACAGGTTCACGGGTGAGCAAGGGGTTGCCTCTTACCTATTTTCTCCACAGGTGTGTTCAGGGGGAGGAAGCCTTGTCTGAGAAGCTGCTCCATCACCTCTTCATCGTCTGCCTGGATTTCAGAGACCATGTTACAAGGAATAAGGCCAAGCCGAGCGCAGGTTTCCCCGCGGTAGAATCCATCAGCATCTTTATCACCGTAAACCTGGAGCCGTGGGAAGGATGGGCTGGTTCAGAAACACATCAGCTCTACTCACGACAGAGTCATACCTAGTCAGAAACAGACTTGAAGGACACTAAAACGACGGGCACGTGGGTGTAAATGTGTACACGGAGCCCTCGCCCTGTACATCTCTACCTCTAAGAACCTGTTTCTCCTCCAGGGTTTGGACAGCCCCTGGGCCTCCCATCAAGGAGGGGGGCTGCTAGCTGAGGCCAGGCGATGAGACCCCACCCCACTTAGAAGTGCAAATGGTTCTTCCATAAGAAGACAGTCCCACTGTCGGATATTCTGGAAGTGAAAAAATCTCTCACTAACGAAGAGATTCTGCAGGTACCATTCTGTGGGGTAAGCATCACCATCCTTTAAAGGCCCCGTTTGATCAAACATTAGGACCACTTTCAAAGGCGAGTTGTCAGTGCCCTTTTGGAAATTTGCAAACTTAGGACTCAAGGCTCTTGCCCCTCTCCTAGGGAGCATCTTGATTCTTCGTTCCGACTGCAGACTCAGGCCCCCCTCCTCTGCTGAGAGGAAGGCTGAACGTGGACTGCAAAAGAAAGCAGCTTGTCCTGTGATGTGTGAAGGAACTTGGGTCTGGTGAGAGCCCCTCCCCATCCTTCCCCCTTACTCCCCCCGCCCACCGTGCCCTCCCCATCGCCCCCAGCCATTCCCCCACCTTGATGATCTGCCCTTCTTTAAAGGGAAGCTCCTCTTCCGCAGCATCTGGGTTCGGGGACATGGTGAGGGGATCGTAGTCAAAAAGGGCCACAAAGATCCGAGGCGGGAGCTCTTCCGCCCCGGGGTCCGTCTCTGACTCTTCGTAGAAGTCTGGAGAAAGCCGGTTCCGCCCACCGTACTCATCTGGGAGCATGTGGGATAAAGGACAGGGTGCTAAGTAATTCCCGCGGCCATCCCCCAGCTTTACCCAGAAACATGAGCTGTTATAGGAAGTGTGGTTTTAGAAACTCCCACACTTTGGGAGGCTGTGGCACTTTAACTTTTGTCTTTTAAAAAAAATGGGTAGCTTGATATGCAGGCAGAAATGGATCATCTCGACAGAGATGGGTTTGACAAGCAAATAACTAGTACATAACACAGGCACCAGCATGACCCTAGGTGTGCTGCACGTGAAGACAGGGAGAGAGATAAAGGACTTTGTATCAAAGACCTCCCTGCAGGGCAGGCCTGAGCACCAGGGGCGGCAGGTGGGCAAGCCCTTGGGATTAGGACGCGGCCGCACAGGCCTGTTTCGGGGGCCAGAGACCTGGAGCCCCTCTGTGTGTTTCCATAACAGCCGAGCCAGAGTACATGGACGTTGAAATGCATCTGTGTATTAGTCAAAGTTTGATATAGGTGACCAAGCTGCTCACTTAGCCCCAAATAGATAAGTGGCAACAAATGCATTACAGCAAATTAATGACTTCCTAGCGGGATTGAGTTTCAAGTCTACCTACCATCGAGCTTCTAAAGAGAATTCTTTTTGAAATCCTAATATATATGCATATGTATTATTAGATATCATCATACATATGCATATATCTCACTATATATGTATACATTTAAATATACAGAGAGAGAATGAACATCTGCTAGTAAATTATACTGTTCTGACCACACAATAAGGGCTCAGAACACCCGCGTCTTTCCACGAGTGGCTGTGATGTCACTGCACTGTTTCCTCCAGAGAAGGTATACTAGAGGCTGTACGAGAATGAGACCTCATGGGGAGAGAACAGTGGCCTCCATGGAACGTGTCCATGGAAATCTGGCTTCGCAGGGACCAAAGTGGGCGACCGAGAGGTCCTTCTCTTTCTTGGTGGCAGGCTAGACTCAAGGAAGAACTTATCTCCAGCTGCTGGTCTGACCTGCGAGTGGGCGCTCCTCTCTCTGCCCTGATGTGGAATGTCCTGGCCCGGGGTGAGAGGGGGGGTCTTTGTCAGGAAGGAGGAAGGGTCCGCACACCATGTGCAAAGTCGGGGCTCATGACTGGCCCCTGTCGGCTCCCGAGGCCACCTGTGCTGCCAGAATAAGCATCGCCCTTTACAGGTGAACGTCCTCCCTCGCTACCTGACCACGGGCCGCGCTTCCACTGTTCCTGTCCAATGTAACTTCCACGGAGGAAAAGGGCGTCACCTGTGAAACATACTTTACAGCTGTTCACCTTCCCCTTGCAGGGAAACCAGGGAGAAGTCTCCTTTCTAGAGGGCCACGTTTTGTTTCTTTCGTTATTCATTTTTCTCATCTGGACACAGAGAAAATGTGCTCCATTTCCTTTTGCTCTACAAGGTCAGTAGCCAAAATAACTGGGGAAAGTGGGGTGGGTGGGTGGAGACCTGCACAGTCGGTCAGCAAGAACAGAGCCCTCCTGAATGTGGCCCTTCGTGTTTAGAATGGTATATACCCTTGGGCCTTTTCATCTGACAGGTAAATAACTAGATAAATGCAAAGACCAAACATTAGAGAGGAAGAAACCAAACCCACTGAAATCCTCCTTTGGGGTCACTGATCAATGTTATGAGGCCTTCCTTATGCTAATTATATGATTTAGAATTTATGAGATGTGGAGCTACATAATTTTTATCTTTTTAAATCAGAAGGGGCACTGTTTTCTTAATTTAGGAAACCCAGGGTATATGAAAAGTAGGGCCTCCCTGGTGGCGCAGTGGTTGAGAGTCCGCCTGCCGATGCAGGGGATACGGGTTCGTGCCCCGGTCCGGGAGGGTGCCACATGCCGCGGAGCGGCTGGGCCCGTGAGCCATGGGCGCTGAGCTTGCGCATCCGGCAACGGGAAAGGCCACGACAGTGAGAGGCCCACATATCGCAAAAAAAATTGGCCAAGCCCACATTTCACAAAGCCTCATTTTAATTTCTCTACCCAGGCTTAGACAGTGGTGTATGGGAAGTACTTAGTAGGGTAAATACCTCTCCTTGAGACAAAACAGTAATCTCTTGATGCAAGACTTATGTTTGGTATCCATTACTCACCCAAGAAATTCTCTCTCTTTATGTCTTAAACTCAGTGAGAGGGCCACATATCGAAAAAAAAAAAAAAAAAAAAGTATAGTATATTTTAACTGTGAATGCATTGCTTATTAAAAATATATTTAGGAAGCATGTGGTCTATAGACTTACGTTCCTCTGAAAAAGACAATGGATGCTTTTGGAGTACGGCAGATTTCTAAAGTATTAATTGCTGATACTTGCACAAGGAAAATATAACTAAACAGGTGAAACAGAGCAGGGCCCTATGGTCCTTGCCCACCCTGCCCTGTCCTCCGCCTGCCTCTGTCTGCGGAAAAGCTTCAGCCAAAGAATAAGTTTAATCAGAGAAGTGAGAAAATGCAGAAGCAAAGGAAAACAGAGGAGACCAAATCATAATAGTTCGGTCATTAAGCATAATCAGGGCCCTTTAGCTCCTCCTCAAGGGCTACAGATCATATCCTGAGCCGTGTCCTGGGAGCCGTCTTGTAGACACTGAAACCCACACCAGGTGGGGAAGTGAACTACACGATGACCAGGCTGTAGCCATGACACGAGCTGCCACAATTCCGAGAACTGGCCTCAAGGAAATGGGAACAATCCGACCCTGGAACTGAAGACTCACTGTACTGAAAGCAATCAAGGGGGCGCTGGTCAGACGACCGATGACCAAGTTCAAGATGCCTGTCGGGGCTGCCTGTGCTGTTTCTGCACGTAGCCCCCTCCCTCCGTCTATAAAAGCGCTTGCCCCCGACTGTCGGGGGCGGGGGGGAGTCGGCCTTTGGACAAGTGTCCCCCGCCACCACCTGGTTGCCAGCATCCAAAATAAAGCAAACTTTCCTTTCCATCAACCTGGCCTATTGGCTTTTGAGCAGCGAGCGGCCGGACCCCCCTGCCGGTTACACATGGACTAGATCTAGGAAAATAGTCTGTTCACACGTCACTGACTGTTCACTTCCTAGGGTTTGGGGCATGATTCTCTTCTTTTTTGGTAGCTGCAGAACACGATTCACTTTTTTTTAAAAAATATATTAATTAATTAATTTATTTTTGGCTGCGTTAGGTCTTCGTTGCTGCGCGCCGGCTTTCTCTAGTTGCCGCGAGCGGGGGCTACTCTTCGTTGCGGTGCGCAGGCTTCTCATTGCGGTGGCTTCCCTTGTTGTGGAACACGGGCTCTAGGCGTGTGGGCTTCAGCAGCTGTGTCTCGCGGGCTCAGAAGTTGTGGCTCGCGGGCTCTAGAGCGCAGGCTCAGTAGTTGTGGCGCACGGGCTTAGTTGCTCTGCGGCATGTGGGATCTTCCCGGACCAGGGCTCGAACCCGTGTCCCCTGCATTGGCAGGCAGATTCCTAACCACTGCGCCACCAGGGAAGTCCCACAATTCACTTTTGTCTTCTGAAATTATAATAGGTTCTTCAGTCTGTGTATGTATCTATGTGTATGAATATATAAAGTATTTGATATTAATTATGCCTTTTACATGATTTCTTGCATTTCTCCATGATGAGAAATCAGGTACAATGAAGGCAACTGTATCACGGATTTATTTAACATGTTTCGAATTCTATTATTAACGGACTTTTTGGTTAAGCTGTTACCACAGCACTACTCTGTTTCTGCCAACTTAGCTAGTGTCTTTACCAAAATTAAGACACGTGTGCAGTCTTCTGCATTCTTTACCTTAAGACAAAACTGACTGAATGATTGTTAGAGACTCTGATGGGGAGACTGTGGGTCCACTGAGGTTTTCCTTTACCCCCTTGCCCAGCTGGCAATTTGTAGCGCCGCTATTTTCAGTCCTGTAGACTTTCCTTCTCCATCCTAGGAGACTGGAGTAGGAGACCCACGAGGCGTCCTGCAGAGCACACCCGTGCTTGGTGCCGCGCCATTTATCTGCAGCCACGGGAAGGGTGGCAGTTCACGTGATGAGCATTCACTCACTAAAGTCACAGTCGAACGAGGACTCAGGAACCAAGCTCAACAGGGAGAACAGTCTTGAACTGGTCCCCACCTCGTTCCTCAAGACAGTCAGTCTTGACAAGTCACTTACTTTACAAGCCAGGAGCACCTACTTGACCTCCGTAATTGCTACAGGGGGAATTATACACACAGTAAATGAAGCTCTGAGAGATGTGGCAGCAGTTTACAACACTCAAAAACAGAGTGAGCTCAGTACATACAGACCTCTGCTACTGGGTCTGTAGTAAGTGAAACTGGTGTTTTCCAGCTGATTTTGTCTATATTTCAGCTTATTTTGCTACTTTTCAGCTAAATGAATATGCTCTGTGTTTTCAAAGGTCGGTTAACAGTCTGAAATTTTTTACTGATAAAAACATTCTAGGGCTTCCCTGGTGGCGCAGTGGTTGAGGGTCCGCCTGCCGATGCGGGGGACGCGGGTTCGTGCCCCGGTCCGGGAGGATCCCACGTGCCGCGGAGCGGCTGGGCCCGTGAGCCATGGCCGCTGAGCCTGCGCGTCCGGAGCCTGTGCTCCGCAACGGGAGAGGCCACAACAGTGAGAGGCCCGCGTACCGCAAAAATAAAGAAAAAAAAACAAAAAACAAAATAAAAACATTCTAAAAACTGTAAAGATGGAAAAGGAAACTTTTGTTTCCCTATTGTTTGGACTCTATGAGGAAGAAACGCCTGAAAGAAGGATGGAACTTCAGGGGATCTGTATTGCTGCATAAAGTCTTTAATTATTTTGGGGTGATGTGAACAATTGTCTTTTAAACCTTAGCTATTTAAATGTGATGGGGGCTGTGTTTTCAGGTGTCTGGACCTCCTCGGGCGGTTTTCCTTGAGCCCTGTCTCGCCAGATCAAGATGTTTTGCTCTCATCTACTTCTGTTCCATGAGTGGGTCTCTTGCTTTGTTTCGTGTGTGTGTGTGTGTGTGTGTGTGTGTGTGTGTGTGTGTTTTCACACAAAGCTAGTTTATTTGTGCTGATTACCAGATTCCATTATCTTGTGCATAATACTTTTTGGAATTGTTTTGCCGGGGTTCATTCCAGTAGTAGAAAGATTCCCATCTGACCTTCAGCCACGTTCCCCTCTTAGCGGATTGATTAGAATGACTACAATGACAGCTTTCAGCACAGCTGGCTGAATTCCAAAAAGTAATTAAGAGAATGGAATTGGATGCCAGAGGATGACTCATGCACAAGGAGGTGACCAGATGGACGGGGTCAACACACAGGTCAGGGCACACATTAAGGCCTCCTGGCGTTTTTCATAACTTTCAACCCCAGTTGTCCAAGGGTTTCATGCATACAGATAACTCTCCATTGACTCAGGGCTTGTTTAGATATCTGGAGTTCGGCCACCATCCCCACCTCTGCTGCTCTGACCATGAGCAACTCACGAGAGCATGACCTAGGAGGTGGGGAGATGGCCTGTCACCATCTCTTCAGTGCCTATCATGGCAGCCTCTGCAGTGAAAAAAGAAAAGCTGGTAGGGAAAAGATTGCTGTCAAAAGTCAATATATTTTGAGAATATACTTAAATTTCAGTTGTATTTATCTTGTGCTGTTTCTGCCTTCTTCTGCCATAAATAACCGAGGGTGTCCTGTATTTAGTTGAAAATGCTATTCCTAACGACTTTCTTTCTTTTTTTTTTTTTTTTTTGCCGTACACGGGCCTCTCACTGTTGTGGCCTCTCCCGTTGCGGAGCACAGGCTCCGGACGCACAGGCTCAGCGGCCATGGCTCACGGGCCCAGCCGCTCCGCGGCACGTGGGATCCTCCCGGACCGGGGCACGAACCCGCGTCCCCTGCATCGGCAGGCGGACTCTCAACCACTGCGCCACTAATGACTTTTTAAAAATATTTATATGGAGGACGAAGCAGCCACGTGCTCTGTGCTTAAAAGAAAGAAGGAGGCCTGCATCAGGCCCACTAACCGGCAGACGGGACCATCATTGGCCGGGACCTGTGGCGGCTGGCACTGCTGTGGGGAAACCTCCGGCCCACGTGATCCACCCGATCAGCCCGTCCAGCAGTCACCGGGTTTCCTAAAATCTAAAGACAAAACAGCAACACGGTCATAAGGCTTGCCAGCCGTGGGAAGGAAAGAATTGTCAGCCAAATCAATTCAACTTAGAAGCAGAAGCTCTAAAGGCAACTAAACTTAGCTTTTAACTGAAAGGTTAGCTGAATAACCTGGAAGAGGAAGAAGGGCTCACCCCAGGCACCCCGTCTCCTACAGCACAGGTGCTTTGCCGCACACGGGTAGGGGCGAGAGAGCATCCCTCGGGAGGCACCTTTCTGTTGCCGCTACTGCCGCCGAAGCCAAATCTTTTGAACCACAGTGAGAGTGGCTTAAAGATGACTCGTCACACCTTCGGCCCCTCTTTCCTAGTCTCAGCACAGCCCCTCCAGAGACCACAAAAGCGGGGGAAACACTGCGTTTCCAAATGTCCCGCTTGGGCAAAGTTGCATGTGAGGTTACCAAAAACTCAAAGACAGAAGTTTCTTTGTGTTATCAGCTTGGAAGCTCACGGCAACGTCTTGGCCCTAATCCAAAGACACCAATCACATTCCAGGGCTAACCTGAACGGTCCTCCTTTACGGATAAGTCTGCCTCTGATTCACACTACAGGTGTGCATCGCATCATATATGAGAATCAAAGCAAAACCTCCAGCTCACTGGTAATTTGAGTCAGGAAGTTTTCAGGGACACAGGGAAGGAACCGGGGTTGGGAGTGACGGAAATTAGTCTGTTAGAGGCGGGGAACAGGGAGTGAGCTGCAGTTTGCTGGTGTCAGTGGGTTGTGGATCGGCGCCCTCTAGTGAACACATCACAAACTGCACCGGCTCAGACCCAGGGTCTGGAGCCCTGGGAGGTCTCACCTGTGTTTTCATGGAAAAGTTCAGCATGACAGGAGCAAATGTTCTGAAAAGAGGACACAATATAGAGATGAATGAAGCCTTGAAGGAATCCCTACTCTTGAAAACCACTCACAAGCCTGGAAGACAAGGCAGGGGGATGGGTCTAGAGCTGATGATGGAAAAGTCATTCTGAAAACTGGTCGCAGGAAAGAAACAGGGAAGAAAAAGAAAACCTTTGGAAACAGATGCCAAAATGGATCTCTTCAATCATTGTTCCCTATTTTTTTTTCAGTTATAGATGAAGGCCAAAACCAACCACAACCAAAAACCAAAACCACAACGAGAGAAAAACCTTCAGCAATACCTGTAAGTTGTTAAGTAAGTCCCCACGGTTCACTTTGCAAAGTATGTGTTGCCAAACTTTTGGAGAATCGTAGTTCAGCTAACCCTTAATTAAAATTTAGATTCAGTTGTCCTTTAATTAAAGCAGCCACACTCATCACTGATTTGGGGGTAGGCGGTCATCATTCTAAAGCAAAGTAAAGAAATCATCAGCGTGCTCCAGACTGGGAAGCTGCATAGATCAAAGATGCATGGAAAATTAACGAGAGCCAGCAGAGAGCGTGCCCGGGACGGACACCAAAATAAAAGAAGGTGAAAAAATGAAAACGGATTGGTTTGGCAAGCGGATGTGAGCGGGTGTTTACTTCACACACCAAAGGACCGTCCGCAGCCCGGGGAGGAGGCTGGGCGTGTCGGGCACTGGCCCTACTGTCGGACATTTTTATGCTTCTCTTCCAGACATCCCGGAAGTCCTCCTGGCCCGCGGGCTCGCCCCAGCTGCGCTTGCTGGGGGTGGACCGCCCCGGGCTCGGGCGGGCCTCACTGCGGCTGACGACATGGCCGGGCTCCGCTGGCTCCCCGATACCTTCTTCGACGCTGCTCTGCCGGGTCAGCATCCGGCGCCGGGCCAGCAGGGGCCTCAGGCTCCTCCTACAGGGACAGTGCCCGGGGCCGGGGCTGCACTGGGCAGCGGGGCTTCTGAAACTAAACCGTATCTCCTCGTCTTCGCTCCCACAGCCCAGGCCGCTGTCCGGGCTCCTGGTGGCCGAGCGGCTGAACCGACAGCCTCTGTCTTCGAACACGGAGTCCTCGGCCTGGGGTCCCCTGGGTCTGGCAGGGACCCGGGAGCCAAGCGGGGCCTCGGGCCCCCTGCAGGGCCAGGCGGGCCTGGGCTCTCTGGCCAGCCGGCTCCGGGCCCTGAAGCCCTGCTTGGACAAGAGCTCACAGGGCTCTCCAGCCTCCTCGGCTACTTCGGGGATACTGAAAAGCTTCTTACTGTGCTGAGTCTGCTGGGGATACTCGGGCAGCTCCAAGAAAGCACGTTCAGTGGTCCTATTCTTAGAGCACTCCTTAAGGGGGGGTGGTGTGTTAGAACAGGTGCCGGGAGTCAGTGTGTGATCAGATATGAAGTGGGGCAGAGGAAAGGAAAGAAAATACAGACAGAATTAGTCTCCGAGGCCATGAGGGACAGAAAGCATGCTTGTACTCGTGGCGGGAGAGGAGCCGGGGGGGGGGGGGGGAAATCATCAAACTATTTCCAAGTAATTTAACTGCGTTCCAGAATGAAGCTCCATAATATTTGCAGGAATATGAATTATTCAGCACCCAACTAGGTAAATTCCACAATGCCTGGCAACCAATAAAATTACCAGGCATGAAAAGAAGTAAGAACATACAACTTACAATGAGGTGCTCTGGCCGGGGCTCTGGAATGAGAACAGAACGGGTTAGAGGATGCAGCCGGAGCAGGGGGGGTGGGCAGAGTGCACGCAGAGCAGCCTGACGCCCTCAGGACCAGCCGTACAGCCCCAACAAGGGAAGAGTGGCAGCTGGGCCGCGGGCGCAGGGAGGATGGTGGCAGGAGGCCTCACGCTGACCGAGGCACTAGGATCTGTGACGCGGCTACACCCAGAGGCAGGGACGTCTGAGCCTGCTGGCTGCACCTTCAGAAACTCGGAAGGCAGCTGCCGTGGGCCGCCGGCAACTGGAGATGATTCACAAAACGGGAATCCAACCCGGCCACGCCACTGGACTCTGCACGTCCCTGTAAGCTCTCAGCACCCTCTGAAATCCGTCCTCGTGCGCAGTAACCTACGGCCTCTCTCCCTGGCTCAGATCTCAGTCTGTGAACGCGGGGACCTCGGCACCGGGTGCCCCGAAGTCACGGCTCTGGGGATGGTCTTGCTCTGTCGGTGTCTGCAAAGGCTGCCTGTCTCTCCGCCAGACCCCGGACCTCGAGGCCCCCAGCGAGGAGCCGCGTCCCCGCCAGTATGGTGGCTGGCCCACCCAGAGGGGCCTAATGGACATCGAGGGGCGGACACCCCACGGCCCCCGTCCCGGATGTGGGTCTCTCTCCCGATTTGCCCTCAGCCCCCTCCTCTGGTCCCGCTGAACCGGCCCGCTGGGCGCCCCTCCCGGGACGCTCCAGCGACTCCGCAAAGCCGTAAGCCCACCGTCTGCCCTGCCACGGGCCTCCGGGGGTGCGCGTTAAAGACGCCTCAGCGGGGGAGCATCGGATTTGCTTCCCTGCCCCCTAGCCCACCGGCCTGTGCGCCCCTCGCGCACGGGGACCTGGCGGGGTCGACCCAGGGCCGCGTCTGCCGCGGGGCTGGAGCCCACGAGGGCCAGTCGAGGAGGGCGTGGCGCACGCTTCGCTCATTTGCTCACGAGCGCCCCACGGAGGCCGAGCGGCTACGCCGGGGAACACGGAGGTGGAGAGGGAGAGCGAGGAAGCAGCGACCCAGCCCCCGGCGCCAGGCGGGGCGCACGCGAGCCAACGGGGCTGCCACGTGGGAAGGGGAGCCCGCGGGCCGGATCCCCGAGCTAAGTCTTGGAATTCCTGAAAAGAAACCAGAAGAGTCCAGATCGCTGAACTTGCCCTCGGGGCCGTCTCCCCGGAGACACGGTGACCTTTGGTTTCTCTGCTAACGCGGCGCAGGAAGCACCATCCCAGACGCGTCATGGGGGAGGGGAGTGGAGGGAGGGGGAGCAGACGCGCCTCGCCGGCCCAGCTCGTGGGGAAGCGTGGGGAGCGGGTCAGGCTGGACCGCGGGCAGCTTGGGACCTTCCTCCGCCAAGAAAGGTCACCGTGAATCCTGCTGGAGGGCGGCGCGGGGCGGCGAGGAGGGGGGCCTCTGCTGGGAGCTCGTCAGGCAGTCTGGTCTATGCAAGCGGGCTCTGAGCTGGCGGTCAGATCTGGAGGTTGCCTTCCGTCCGCCACTCAAAATGCGTGGCTCCGTGTTCCCAGAGAAAGGCCGGGGTCGGGTGGGGTTTTCCTCTCCGAGGCCTTTTTCACGTGAAAACCCCACAGCGGTCCGACCAGCTCTCCGGCCCTCTGTGTGTCTCCCGCGCTGGGCTGGGAGCAGCTGGAGCTCAGAGGTCACATCCATCCTCATACCCCAGCCTGGAGGAGGGCCTGGCGCACAGGGGGCGACCAGCTCATGCCGAGTGAACAGATGCTCGGCTGGAACGGGCAGCGGCAGCAGCAGGACGGCTCCTGGTGCGTCCTGGGGCCTGGAGCGCGATCTCGGTCAAGGTGACCCCCCCCCCCCGCCAAACCCCCGGGTTGGGGCGTGGGCAC
>NW_006782851.1:2962963-2971430 GCF_000442215.2 Lipotes vexillifer
TGGGCGGGCTCCGGCCCCAGGGTCCCCCCCCCCCCCGTCAAACCCCTGGCTGACGGCTGCGCCAGAGGCGGAAGCAGAGGATGCCGGGGCCCCTGGTGGGAGGTGTCTGAGAAGGGGCTGGTGTGTGGACCCCGCTGTCCTCCAGGAGGGAGGACCCTCCTCTGACAGCCCCTCTCCCTGGCCCTCCCGCGGTCCAGCAGCGTCCACCTCGGTTGAGAATCCTTGCGCGACTCGCTCCCAGTCTCCAGTCTGCCTCGGAGGTGGACTCGCGCCCTCCCAGGCCCTGCTCCTCTGCGGATGGCCACGGAAGCCAGGGCTTTGGCAGGGCAGGAATCTTTGTTCTGTTCTTTCCGATTCAGTTCTTGGTACAGAGCTGGGTGCCCCTGGGGGTGCCCAGTGGATTCTCCCAGACTCCTTCACCCAGAATTTGGGGAAAGAGGAGAGACGGGAGACCCCGAGCGCAGACTCAACAGTGAGCGAAGCCCGTGCGAACCTGTGGACTCTGCTTGCAGGGCCAGGTGCTGCCTCTGGAGCCGGCCTCGTGGCCCGGCAAAGGGACAGGGATGGGGCGGCTGTGGGGACGGCGGGGAGGGATCCGGCGCCCCGGCACTGACCTTGAGGGCACTGCGGGCCACGCCGCCGGGCCGCCTCCGGGCCGCGTCCTCCAGCTGCATCTCCGAGCAGAGTTCTTCCTCGTCTTCCTCCATGATGTCCGAGAGGTCGGACCCCCGGCTGCTCTCCGTGTGGTACTCGTCTCCATGGCAACAGTGCAGCTGGGCAGGAGAAGGGGATGCAGATGGAGGGGCAGCTCCAGCACACGGGAGTACCCGGGTCCCCTCCTGGCTGGCCCTCCTCTGCTCTGCCCACTTCTGAGCTCAGAGTCGTGTCTGGGTGTCTGGATGAGAGGCGCTCACCCCAGAGGTGAGGGAACCACAGTCCCCAAGCCCGCGGCGAGCTGAGATGGCAGACAGAGGACCAGCCCAGGCCCTCCAACTCTAAATCCGGACGGGGGCAGGCAGAGACCCCCTTGGGCTCTTGGCAGGACAGAATGCCAGGGGGCTCACAAGACACACAGGAAAACATCGCTTTTCTGGGTACCGTCAGCCTCTCCAACTTAGTGGCTGGACAAAGCCTCAAGCGACAGGTCGTAAACTCAGGTGGCAACAGGACTCGAGGCCCCCCCATGAGCGTGTACGTTGCATCTAGGGTCAGGGAGCAGAGAGTGCTGGGTGGCAGGCAAGTGGGTGCAAATGCACCATTAAGGGCGCCTAAGAGTTTTAAGAAAACCGTGCAGTCTGAAATTCACACACGTGCACACACTGGGTTGTCAAAGAACAGCCCGGTCCGGGCAGGGTGGGACCCCCCCTGTGTGGTGTGCCCACTCTGTGCCCAGTTTGGTCACTGACACCGGGGAAGGCCCGCTGCTGGGGGTGCTTGGGGAGGAGTCTGGGGACGGCGGGACAGGGTCAACAGAAAAGCAAGGAAAAGTAACTTGCTAACGTGTAAACTGAACCACCAGCAGCCCTGATGGGGTCTGGGGATTTGGGGGCTGGTCCAATTCAGCGGTCCCGTTCCCACCCTCAAAGCAAGCGCCCATTATTCAGCATCTCGAGTATTTGCAGCAACTCAAACCGCACACCCTACGAGCTCAGATTTCTGAGCCCCAAACATGCATAAAGCTATTTTGTTTCTGCTGGATGGCGTCCATTAAGAGCAATTTCTTTATTCTCCTGGTGGGCGACCAGACAAGTGCCTTTAATAGCATCTCGAGACACGTTTATTAAAAATACCCCAGTTTCAATCGCTCCTCTAGATAAAGACGTGTCAGCACCTGAGTGGCACTAAGTTCCCGGCCCGCTGATGGGAAGGCAGCGTGAGTGCCCAGGCTGGGGGTCCCGACCCAGCCGAGCCCTCAGAGAAGTGGCCCAGATGCTCTCAGCCTGAGAAGTCTGTGTGTCAGCGTTTGAGCTGCTCCAGCCCTAATTCTTTCAATCAGGCACTGCAGAGGAGACGTAAAAGTGAACTGATTTTAAATGAATAAACGAAGATCAGGTTGGTTTGAAAGAGGTCTCCCCAAAGCAAATGGGAAGGAACTCTCCTCGAGAAGACAATCTCACTGCATTCAAACCAGTGATGAGTTAGTAATAAACCCATGGGATGGAAGGAGGTGTCTGCCGTTTGCCAAATACATCATGGATAAGCCACTCATAGGACTCCTATTCCTCTCTTCTGCCCAGTGAGATGTCGTGGGAAGTCTTGATGGAGCTTCTGGAAAAGATTTTTCTACCAGTTAAAAGAGATGTGCCTGAGAAGAAAGCCCCCCTCCTTTTTCCCTTCCCTCCCTCCCTCCCTCCCTTCCTTCCTCCCTTCCTTCCTTCCTTCCTTCTTGGGGTGCTGTCATATGAAAGTGTGACGATTGGAGCAACGGCAGCCACTTTGTAACCATGAGAGAAAGGCCAAAAGAATGGAAGATTCAGAACCTAGAGCCAGGACACAACTGAGCAGCTGAATCAACCTTGCAACCTCCTACCTGAGACTTCCTGCGATGTGGGAGAATGAAATGTCTTTGTTATCTTAGTCGTTATTAGTTGGGCATTCCATTTCTTGTGTTTAAATGAATGCAAATAGAATTATTTTAATCTTTTAGATAAAGAACTCAGATGGTTGGAGAAGCTGAGTAACTTGCCTACTACTAGCAATGACAGAGCCAGGAAATGAGTCCAAGTCTGTGAGATTCCAAGGTCCTCTTCTTGGCTAGGTTGTGACACTGCCTTGCTGCAGAGCTGTGTGTTGAGGGGGCTGGAGGATATGACATCTGAGGGGTCTTCAGGCTCTGACATCTCAAGACCTCGGGAATCTCCAGGCCCTCTTCCTGTTGTCCAGACTTAGGTCTTGACACCATTAAAGGACATTCCCATTAGAATATGCATGATCAGAAATCGGAGACCAAACCCACACTGGATGGATTTGTCACTTGTGAGCCTGGTCTGGGATAAGAAGCCCTGACATTTTTGTCCCCCCAAGGATGGGATGCTGACCGTTTAATTTCTGAATCTCCCATGATGCTTAGCACTTAGCAGATGCTCATCATACATCTGCCTGATGAACGAAAGTAAAGAAACAAACGGTAGGTTTTGCCTAAACTGAGACCAGGCGGTTACCTGGAGACTCACCTGAAACACAAAATCAGCCCACGAATGGATACTCACACAGGGCAGTCAGGGAGGGCAAAAACCTCACATTCCGACTTTTGAAATTGTCCCCCAGTGAGGTCACAAATGCGCAGGCTCTGTGCAATCTAAACTTTACAATGGACTGTGATTGTTGTCACCCGGGACTTGGGGCCGTGCACCCAGGAGCTGCACTCACCGGCTTGCCCAGCTCCGAGCCTTTCAGAAACTCGTCCACCGACGCGCCCCTCCTCTTGACGTCGGGGGACTCGTAGCTATCTTCCTCGTCCGAGTTTGCGTACTGCCCACTGCTCCTGTCCAGGAAGATGCTCCTTTTCTCTAGCTTGGAAGAGAAGACGGGAGGTGTCAGGGCAGAGGCTGCCTGGCCCTGGGGGTGGGTGCAGGGGCAGGCGGCTTCCAGGCCCGACAGGGCTCCATCCATTCCTCTGCCTCCTCGGAGCCACTGTGTGAAGGGACTTGGGGTGAGTGACCCGCACAGGCTGGCGGGCGTTTTCTGATGCTGCCCTGGGTGCCCGCCGCCCCTCCCATGCCCACCAGAACTAGCTCCTGCCTTTGCAGGAGGTAACGCGTGGGTGCTGAAGAAAGGCTCCTCTCCCTCGGTTTGCCACCCTGGCCCGGCTGTTACTGTGATCAATTAACCTTTTTTTGAATATGGAAGCTCAGAGGTTTGCTTTCTCTCCACACCTTCTCAAAGGGGAAGGCAGGCCGGGGGGAGGTGGGGAGGTGGCGGCTGTCCCAGGCGTTCCTGGGCCCAGCCTCTGGCTCCAGCCCACTCTCGGGGGTCCTGTCTGGGAGCTCAGAGTGGTGGGATGCGTGGCTGCTACCCGAGAGGGCGGGGCGGGGGGCAGAGCTCTCCCACCAGCCCCTTCCTACACCAAAGCACCTGGGCTTCTGCCAGGGTGCCCGTAATAAATGTGCACATTCTGAGGCATTTCCTTTAGGCATTTCCAAGGGTACAAACTGCTGTGTAACTATTAACAAATCGGGAGATTCCACAAAAAGTCTGGATTTCCAGTTTTTCAACAGGCATTGAAGTGCTGTCACGGTACCTCTTAGCCCTCCCGGTTGCCTGGCCGTGGCCCGCCTACCTCAGCTCTGACCTCTAGGGATCTGGCCTCTCCTCAAGTTCCTGACCCAGCCTCCAGCCCGGAGGGGGCCTGGCCCGGGCCCTGGGATGCCCAGGAAGTGAGGGTCTCCCGGCACCGGCATGGACGTCTCCACCTGCATCTCAGAGAAAGCACTGCCAGGGGTTGCCGTCCTGGAGAGACCCCCGTGGGCTGGCCGGGCAGAGCTGAGAAGACCACTGACCACCACTGTCACCTCTGCCAGGGCCCTAACCTCGGGCTTGCAGCAGACAAGCTGGGCGCCCTGGTAGACAAACGTGCCCAAGGGAGAGAGATGGGGGTTTGACCCAGGCAGGGAGGGGCCTGCGGCCTAGCTCAGGTCCACACCCTCCTCTCTGGCATCACTTCACTGGTGCTTCTTACAATTTCTCGGCTCATTGCACATTTCCTCTGGGACGTGGCCACACTGTCATGCGAGTACTCATCCCCACGGTCCAGGCAATTTCTAGCGATAGGCATGCAAATATATTTACGTGCATGCATTTCTATGTGTAGGTATCTATGTATACATACGTGTATATAAATGTGTGTGTGCGTGTATGTATGTGCACACACGTACGTACGTATGTCTATCCGTGTGTATACACACACACACAGTCACATACCCACACGCGCAAACACACACACACAGCTAGAAGTCTGAAGTGAGCCAGCCAGGAGGTGACCCTCGTTTGGGAAGATGTGCCCCAAGCCCACTCCCAGGAGGCACCTCTCAGATCCCTGGACACAGACCAGTGCCTGGTTAGCGGGTTGTTAGCTCGTCTGCTAAGCCAGGCTGGTGGATAACCCTTTCCTGTGGTTCTATCTGGGTCCGTATCTACGCGATGGAAACACACGTTGATTCCGACAGGCTCGGGCCTGGAATGCAGCCCTAGGGGAAAACTGGAGGATGAACACGGCATCCTCCTCCCCAAGTCAAGGCCGCCACTCTGGGAGCTGAGTGTTCGGGGCGCGTCTCCCCGTAGACTCGGGGTGCCGAAGGAAGGTCCCATCCCCGCTGGGCTGCCGGGACGGACCGCACGGCACGGGCACCGGTACCGGCGAGGAAACGCCCAGCCTTACCCTGCTGCTCTCGGCCACCCTCTGCGCGGCTTCCCGGGCCATGGCCTTGGCGACGGAGGTGGAGACCGGGGTGCCCTGCGGCTGCGGAAGGATGCGGCTCGGCGAGGGCGACCGCCGCCCCGGGCCCGAGCCCTGCAGGCCGGGCGGCTCCAGCAGGTGCCCGTGGGCCGGAGCAGGCGCCCGGCCGAGCTCCCAGGCCTCGTGCGCCGCGGCGTGCGGACCCAGGTGTTCATCTTTGGTATCGGGGGCTCCGGCACTTGCTAATGGCTTCGGTGTGGGAGCAGTTCTCTGGTGGGGGGCAGGAGGCACCAGGAGGTCGGGGGGGATGGCAGCGGCGGCAGAGTCTACGGACTCGCCCTGGGCGGAGAGGGTCCGCACGGTCACACCCTTGGCTTCGAGGCTCCGCAGCCGCACCAGCTCCACGGCCGTGCTGTCCGCCGTGGGGGAGATGATCTCAGCTACCTGCGCGCAGAGAGAGCGGGGTCAGGGGTCGCCCGGGCGCCTCTCCAGCAGCCAGGGCTCTGGGCCCCGCCTACATCCAGCTCGGCCCGGAAACCTGCCTAGGCTGCAGCCCCGCCTCCCGCCCGCCAGCGGAGGCCTGCGGGCACCGCTGAGCACGCACCCTCCTCTTCCGCGTCCACAGCCAATCCAGGGGCAGACGCGGGGGCCGCAGAGCAATCAGAATGCCGCGCGTGTTACCGCCAAAGCGTGGCCCCAGGGAGGTGCCCGGCGGAGGCCAAAACGGGCTTCCGGCCGTGGCGGACACGTGACTGCGGCCCCGCCGGGCCCTGCCTGCTGGGCTGCTGCGGGGAGCTGGTTGGAGAGAGGCCCGTGCAGCGGCCGCTCTCACGGGGCGAGCTGGGACACCGCCCCGCGTCTGATGCAGCAGCCCTGGCCCTGGGGCTGCGGGGGACACGGTGGGGAGTGGAGAGAAGCTTTTGCTCCAGCCCCGCCCCCCAAGGGCAGCCCTGTCTGTTTCCTGTGCCCGGACCAGCTGGGGCTTGAGATTACGGGCTCCCCTACAGCGGGCATTAACACTTCCCTGCAGCGTTTCCGGGGCATTTGGACTGCCGTCTCGCCAGGAACCGGTTTGGTGGAATCTACTGAGTGGGCCCTGATATCGGGGGGGCGGGGGGGGCCTCGAAAGATGTGAATTTTTGGTACCCAGGGGAGAACAAGACAGGTCCGGGGCAGGACAGGCAGTCACTGCGGGAGGAGGGCAGAGAGCACTCTGGGAAGGAGGACAGCGCAAAAAGGATGGAATTCTCCGTGTCCTGCAGCTGAGCCCGGGATGGCGGCGCAGGGGGTGCTTAAGTAGCTGCTGGTGGGTCTTGGGGGCTGAGGAGAGAGGGAGAGTCGCCCGTCACTGAGCGGAGAGTGCTGGGGCCTCTGGGGCGAGCACTGCCCCCGCAAGGACTCACCCTCTGCCCTTTGGCATACACGCCGTAGCCGGTGACGTTGGCTCCATTGGACAGCCCCGTGGCCGTCAGCGCGGGCGGCTTCCAGGAGACCTGGACAGTGGCTGGGGTGGCCGTGGCGTGGACGGCAATGTCCTGGGGTGGGGCGGGAGGACCTGGGGGACAGAGCAGAGGAGCTTTCAGGACGCGGCCCTCTGGCAGAAGAGATGCTACCGCGCCCGGCTGGGGGCGCCCGGAAACGAGATCTTCTGTCAAAGCCTCCAGGGGTCACGGGCAGAATATGAAGTGTGAAAGCAGGGCAGGAGGGTGAGGAAGTGGCAGCTACCGGACACACGCGGTGCCCTCCTGGAACCCCGCTCACGGGTGCTCCGTCCCCAGGGGAGCCCGGGACCCGGGCCAGGCCAGCCGGCCACGAGGACCCAGCGTTTGGCAGAGGGAAGAAATCCCTGCCGCCTCTCCTTCCTCTTCTGCGCCCCTCCTCCCTCCGCCTTCCCTCTGTCCCTCTGTCTCTCTCTTCATCAGACTTGGGGGCAGTGAGCTGGACCGCACATCCCCCATCTCACCGCCTTGCGGGACAGGACAGAACCGGAAGCTGGAGAGAGACGGTTCTGATGAAGCCACCCGGCCCTGGACACCGGCTCTGCACACACACCGCCCGGCTGACCGGCTGGGCCGCTTCCTTTGCTCCCCGAACCAGTTTGAATCGCGCTCACCATGGAAGTCTTGAGCAGCTACTTGAACCAACAAGGAGGCCAGGGTCATGTCGCTGGGCCTTCCAGGTGGCTCTTGGGGCCAGCAGGACCACCTGTCTGCCTTGTAACCCACAGGCAGCTCCTTTTCCCCCGGGGTCTGCCTGGTGCAAAACCCCCATAGCTAACGCTCTATCTGGAAAGGAACGTGTAACTTTCCGGAGGAAGGTATGAGCTTCATCCTCCAAGACGCTGCTCCGGCCCGTGGATTTCTGTGTGGGGGGCAGTGGCTGTTTGCTGAGGATTCTCTATGTGCAGCTCATTCTGCTACTCACTTTGGACTCTTTACATCGCCTGATCCGCACAACAGTCCTGTGAATTCAGCGCATCCTTGCTTTGCAAACGAGGAAGGTAAGGTTCGAGGGATGCTGCTCGGCTGTTGTGTGTTGGAAGCGCCGGCCTGCAGCTCAGTGCAGCTCATGAGTAGGGCTGATGCAAGCCACCCTCGACACACTGCAATATGGGGCTTCTGAACTTCCCTACGACTGGCTTCAGAAGTTAAATTCTACCTGGACGTTCCATTCAAACGTGACAGATGGGTCATTATTCTTAAGGGCGAAGGTGAAGAACTGAAACTGGCTTATTGGGCGTTTGCTGGGTGCCCATTTCTACCACAAGAGCAATGACAGCAGAGGGCCGGGGTTTTGTGGGTGCGGAAGACTTGTGTAGCTGTGATCTGCCAGCTCCAGCTCATCCCTCCAGTGGCCGAGAGGTGAGGGGGTCGCACTGACGTCCATCATGTAGGGACATCTGGTCCAGCCACGTGCCCGACATCGAGCTCACACTGAACGAGGTTCAGGGGCTGCCCTCCCCATGCCTCTCACTCGTGACATTTCCACAGTCCAAATCCTCCTCTGCCTGGACAGGCAAAGGCACTAGTCTGCTATGGACTGCATGTTTGCGTCCCCCCCCCCCCAAATCCG
>NW_006782851.1:2971593-2979186 GCF_000442215.2 Lipotes vexillifer
CCCCCCCCCCCCCAAATCCGTATCTTGCAATCCTAACCCCCAAGGCGATGGCGCTTGGAGGAGGGGCCTGTGGGAGGTGATCAGGTCATGAGGGGGGAGCCCTCATGAGCGGGATTTGTGCCTTTATCAACAAGGCCCCAGAGAGCACCCTCACCCCATCCTCCAGGTGAGGACACAGTGTCTTCACCATCTAGGAGCCAGGAAGTGGGCCTCGCCAGACACTGAGTCTGCCCACGCCTTATCTCGGACTTCCAGCCTCCAGGACTGTTGAGAAATAAATGCCTGTTGTTCATAAGCCACTCAGTTCATGGCATTTTGTTACATCAGCCCGAGCTGACTAAGGCAGCCAGGAGTTGGCCGTGAACCTATGGGGGCAGGCCCTGGGCTCAGCACCTTCTCCTGTTCCCTCTCCATCTCGACGTGAGCTTCTCCACGAAGACTCTCCCAGCTGTGTCCCAACGTACGTGCTCTTGCCTCTCCTCGGAGGCCCTGGGGTCTCTGGGTTTGGTGTCTCTGGTTTCTTCACCCCCCAGCACTGACCACAAGACTTCACACCAGGAACCAATGAAAAGCTCAAGTCCTCACTCTCCCAGTAGCCACGATTTGACATCCCGACAGGCAGGCGGGAAACCCAGCATCACCTTACAAGATGAATGAACTGCCCCTTCATAAATTAGTTCCTACTCAGACCTGCTTCCTCCTCGAAGTAATGTCTGTCCCGCCTGCCCCTGACCTTGCTGCTTGGTAGGTCAGACTCTAGTTGATGATGGATTTCAAAAAGACTGGAGAGCACTATGGAATAAAAAGCAAATCCATCATAAATTGGAGAGCCGATCTCAGGTTAGATGGAAGGCTTTCTGCAGTTAGTAGAAATGATCCTGGAGAACCACTGAATTGTTTGTCAACCTGCTGACAAATGAGCTTGGGCAGAGCTGGATTAATTAATCACAGAAGACAAATCTGAGGAGAGTGTCGAGACAGGCATTTTGAGGGAATTCTGTGAACATCACAGGACTAAAAAAAGCCCTCCAGGTATCAAAATATGCCCTCACATATCTTCGCAGACACAACCTTCTTTGCTCCAGGAAGGCTGCTCTTCCCCAGGTGTTCGGGCTCCCATCCTGCGCACAGCTGCCTTGTCCAGAAGGGCTGCCTTGTATGTGAGCCCCAGGCGAGATCAGCATGACGGAACCTCATGGAGACGGCGGTGGCAGCTGCCCCGTAGATAAATCGGAGGATGTCCATCTCAACCCATCTCTCTACAGTTTCCTGGGAGAGAGTGTGGGGGGATGGGGGAGAGGTGCATTCCTCCTCCTGTTACAGCTGGGAGTGCAGGGAAGGAAGCAGACGGGTGCCCGGAACCCAAGATAGCATCCACAATGGAACTTCATGTCTTCGCAGATTCACCCGTATGTGTGAGATATGTATACGTATACGTATATATATCAAAAGGAGACATGAGAAGAGAAAACAATTTTGAGAGCGCCGTGGGCACCCCCTCCATGGTTCCTCTCTGTGAGCGCACGTCCAGGAGTGGGTGACACGGGGAAGACGGAACCCTCCAATTGCCCAGGGTGCTTTCGTTTCCTCCTGTCTTCTGTAGGACGAGCCTCTTACAGACGCAAGCGTTAAATATTTCCAACAACACGGCCCCTGAACAGAATCCAAGTTTTCTCTTTCCTTCCTCCTTCTTGCCATTCTCCTCAAGGTCTCCTCCTCTTCTTCTGCCCTCCCCCACTCTTTTTCATAACATCCTTTTTCCCTTTGGGGCTTATGCATAATCCTCAATGATAAATGTGGCAATATCTGGGCTCCACTGGAGTTATAGAGTACTACTAACCCTAGATGACAAGAAAGCAGACCTCCCTCCATGTACTTTTAGAAGGGGCTTTAATCATTACATCCCGGTGTCCCCTCCCTTGGGGACTACCTCCCCCGCGACCCCCCACCCCGGGAGGACAGCTCACCTGCCGGCAGCGTGGAGAACTCCACGAAGGCCTCCCTCGTCTCCCTCTGCTCCAGGGGCAGCTGCCAGGGCATCTGGTGGGGCTTGGCCAGGACCTTCACCTTGTAAGCCGCGTTGGGCCTGAGGTTGCAGAGCTGGTAATTGTAGCTGGGGGCCCGGACGACGTCCAGCTCCTGCTCATTGAGGAAGATGACATGGCTGTAGTTGCTGTTGGTGGGCACCCAGGAGAGCTGGGCGGAGACCTGCGTGATGTTGTCCACACGCAGGTGGGACGGTGCCACCACCACGTCCTTGCCCACCAGCAGCGTGCAGCGCAGCTCGTCCGAGCTGCCCCGGCTGGTGACGCACTGCACGGAGATGCGGTAGGTGCAGGCTGCCATGTTCAGCTTCTCCACCAGGGCCTTGGTCCTGCCACCCAGCGCCAGGCTCAGGCGCGTCTCTGCGTCCACCAGCACGTTGTAGGTGCCCACAGTCCCCCAGCCCGGGGGCACCGCCGGGGGCTCCCAGCCCACAATGACACTTTTGGCAAGTTGTTTGATGAGGGTGATTTTCCGAGGGTAAGGCACGATGTCTTCTCCGATGTCATCGATGTTCGTGTCCAGCGTCCCCGCCCCGTGGTCAGAGGGGCCGGAGTCCGTGTGCGTCGGGGAGTGGAGGTCCAGGATGCGCTCCCCCTCCGAGCTGACGCCGGCTTGGCTGAAGTTCTGATCCTGGTCTTTCCCCAGAGTGGTTGCCAGTCGAGACTCGTCCTGGACAAAATCCACGAAGTTGGAGGGCACCAGGCCCCTCTGCCCGTCCAGGAGCTCGCCTGTGGGGTACGAGGACAGGGTTACCGCCCAACTGTCCCATGGGGGCCCGAGGGCCTGCAGTGGAGTCTGCGCCTCCCCGCAAGGGGACTGCTGTACGGAAAGCAGCAGGGGTCACAGTGGATTCCTCAGCCCTTTACAGGAATCACTCCAGCATCACCTCTTCGGGACCCCCGCCCCTGCGCCAGAACCCCGCAACCTGCCATCTGCCACCCCACCAGTGAGGCTGGCTTCCCCCGTAGCTCCCAGCACACCGCGGCCAGCCACCTGCGTATGTGTGTGTCAACGCCCCGCTTCCAACGGGGACGAAGGCCCTGTGTGTCAACGCCCCGCTTCCAACGGGGACGAAGCTCTGGGAGGACAGGGAACTCTGTTCCCTGCTAGATCTGCAGGGACACCTGGCACAGGGTAGGTGCTCAGTATGAGTTTGTCAGAAGGACAAACAACACGCAAACTGCGTGGGTTTGGAGGCTAAAAAAATTACACACCTTACTCTGATTTTTGATTAGGTGATCACACAAACAGGAATTAAAAGGTGAATTTCCCCCGCCTTGCAGAGCAATGTGTCTGTCTTGGCGAAATTCCCGACATGTGTCCGTTTGGTGAGAGACGATCAATTTGGTCCCAGAACCACCTGGAGGCTGAGTGGCCCAAAAAATGCCACCAAACTAGCTCTCGTGGCCGCGGGCAGTCACTGCGGGGACCATTTTTTAGTTCTTGAAATGGTCTAATTTCTTTGCGTTCTCTTTGTTCATGGGGCTCGGAAGCCTGCTGCGAGCAGAGCCGTGGAAAACTGAGAAGCGTTTGGAAGAGCTTCAGAGATGACACAGTTTAGGTGAGCTCGCGACACCAGTGGGAAAGGGCTGTTTCCCCTGGCACGTCGCAGAAAGGGCTTGACTGGGGGTCCGGGGACCCGGGAGGCTGGGCAGCATGGAACGAAGGGTGGGGTCTGCTCCCAGTAGACACATGCACACGTCAAGGGACGTGCGACGGGCCCGGGCGAGAGGGATGCTGACCACTGAGTCGGTCCCGAGTCTCCCAGGATCAACGAGGATCTCTGTTTCTGCTCCTGTCCCCAGCTAGAGGGCGGGTCTTGAGATGTCAGTCTTTGCCTCAAGGATGCTCGGAAAACACAGCCTCATTTGACACAAGGAACGCCGAGAAGGAGGAGGGTGGGAATGACAGCAAATCCTATGTACCAGGCCGCATCCTCAGACCCCACGTCTGCTTCCTCATTTATCGCCACAGCCGCCCCTTAAGGTGGCCACCGCGACCATCTGCATCCCCATAGTGAGGGGAGGTGAGCTTGCCACTGTCATGTGGACAACGGAACGCTGAGCTCTGCCGCCTGCCTTTCATCCGGCCTCTGGAAAGTCTATGTGGGCACAGTGCCTGGCTCAAATACTCTAGAGAATTCCAACGAGGGTTATCTGGCAGCCGCCTTGGGCACACAGTTCTCCCCTGGTGCGCACATCGGTGATGGCAATGTGAATTTGTGTTAAGAGTTCAAGGAGTTTTGCCACCAGTTGTGGTGAAATTTCTCGGGAGGCCTACCCACAGCTGTGCCACTGTTTTTCCGGTAACTAATGGAAACCAAGAATTTCAATGACCCCAGGTTCTGGCACCTTCAGAAAAACAGCCCAGGCTGGGCTGCCGCTCACCGACCTCAGCGGAGGCCACCTGGTCTCGGGGCCCATCAACCCCAGGACAAGAGTCAAGAGTGTGGCCATCAGCTCCAGGGAAACTCCAGGAGGTCACGCAAGAGAAACCTGCTAGTTTAGCAAGAAACAATTTTTTTCTGCTCGGACGGACAGGAGGAAACCGAGACCCTTCTGTTAGGGCAATGGGAGAGTTTAGGGAACCGAGGAATCTGGATTTATGAAGCTCCTGGGGATGTCCCACGTTCATCCTCTAGCTACAAAAGTGACCAAGGTTATGAGTTTTGGGCAGAGGAATTCCCATTTCCTGATCTCACACCGCACAAGGTGCAGGAAGTGGTCAGGCAGGACACGGGGCTGGACCACCCTAGGTTAACAACAGAGGCTGAAGGTCAGTGGGATCGCTGTGAACCAGACGAGGTCCCCTGAAAGGGTCCCTGGCCCTGCCTCGGAGAAGGTGCTGGGCTGTAAGAGAGGCGGGGAGGAGAGACCCTCATCTGTCAGCCCCACGTGTCTGCGGGAGCTCCTGGGAAGCTCTGGACGTGAACATGAGAAGGTATCCACCCCGTATCAGAGGGCTGCTTGGGGTTAAAAACAGGAAACCCCACTCAATCAGACAAAAGGGGAACAAACACCTCGTAACTCCCGAGGGCGGGAGGGTCAGAGCAGAGGCTGGGGCGGCCGGGAGTGATGGGCGGCCCGGCCCTGGCCTGGCCTGTGTGCGCCACCTGCCCACCGCGCTCTCACTGACCTTCATAGAAGCCGTCCTCATCCATGTCTCCATAGACGTAGAGGTACCTCCCCGCCGTGAGGGGCAGCTCAGCCTCTGGGTTCTCATTTGGCCCGTCGAAGGGGTTGTAACTAGAGAGAGAAACAAAACCCATTCAGTAATGCTCTGGATGGAGACCGACCCCAGCCCATCCCTTGCAGAGCTCGGGGCCTCCTCCCTGCTGTCGCCAGGACATTTTGGACCCACGCGATGGTTCGGTGCTCGTGGATTGTCAATGCACTGTAAGCTCAGGCCATCAGTAACTCAACTCACACAGATTTCATGCTACATGGTAGTTCTGGAAGCAAGCTGTACACTGAGTCCTTTGTATCAGATGACATTTAAATGACTCCACATTATATTTTTAAATAAATTTCCAAATCAGCAAGCAAATAAAAAAGTAAATAATCCTATAATCGTTCAATATATATTATCGATCACAGGTAGAATCATATGACATATTCTCTTTAGTCACCTGCTTACTCTTTACACTTTGCAACATGACATGATTATCTTTCCCCTCATGAAATATTCTATCATATCCTTTTTGATGGCTGTATAATACTCCACTGAAGAGATTAACATACTTTATTTAACCAATTTCCTATGTTGGGCATTGATATTTCTTCAAACTTTTGGCTGATATAATCAGTGCTGCATCCAATATCCTTATCAACGTATGTTGCACACCTGCCCACTTTCTTCCTAAAGATAAGTCCCTAGGTAGTATATTTGTTTGGTCAAAGTCCTGCACATTTTAGAGGTCTTGGGTATGTACAGCCAAAATGTTCTAAAAACGGATGCACATTTTGTCTTCCCCTCCCCACTAGGACTGTAAAATGCCCACTTCTCAAATCCTCAAAATACTGGAATTAACTTTTTTAAAGTCATGTCCAACTTGCAGATAAAACATGTGAGATGAATTTTTGATTTTCTAATTTTTAAAGGGTCAATTAATTTAAAATAACAGGAAAGGACTCAACAAGAAAAAGTGACATCAGTGATCGTGGGAGATGATCACTTAAACAAAAAGAAGAAAGGGTGTCACTCAGCGTCCTGTCACCCAAAGGGTGTCACTCAGCGTCCTGTCACCCAAGGGTGAAGCCGCAGCAGCTCCCCTGGGGGCCAGCAGCCCCGTGAGGTACCAGCACTTTCCTCTGTGTGTTTTATTTGATCCCCATCGACGCTCAATGAGGAGAGCAGAGATGATGATATTCTCATTCCCAATTCTCATTCTCATGGCCAGCTGAAGTGTAATGACTTGTCCAAAGCCATACGCTCACTGGGAGGTGTGGGTGGGAGCAGAACGAAGGTCTCCTGACCCTCACCCTGTGTGGGTTTAACCACACCACGTCGCCCTGTCCCTTGGAGTCCAGAGGCCCAGGGATGTCGTCCAGCGCCCTGAGGGTTTTACTGAGTCAGTGACTGCTGGGGCATCTGCATCAGGATGGAAAGCAAAGCAGACGGACGTATGATGTGAAAGCCCAGCGGGTGGAGTGAAACCAAACGTGGTTTCTGGCAGAGGGAATGGCACGTGCAAAGGCCAGGAGGACGGGAGGGGGTCCCCCAGCTGCTGGAGAAAGGACGGGTGAGGGTAGGAGCGCTGGGGGCCGTGGGTCGGAGGGGCCACATCGGTATGGATTTAACCTCCAGAGCTAATAGCTATCGGGAAGGAGTCGTCACCTACGGGGTGATGTGATCGCATTTGCGTTTTGCAGAGGGGTCTCTCTGATGCCGTGTGGATGGGGTCTAGCTGGGCAGGGAGTGTCCTTAGAGGAGATGGAAGGGGGGCTGCCTGGGGAGGGGAGCAGGGTCCCGGAGGACTCGAAGCTTTCTGGCTTCAGGAGGTGCAGATGTGGGTGCAGTTACTGGGCAGGGGCTGGCGGGAGTGGGGCTGGATGCGGGGAGACGGGAGGCCCAGGGTGCAGTTCCAGGCGCCTTACGCTGCCTAGGCTCAGAGGGGCTGTGGCTGCAGGTGGAGCCTGGAGTGGTCCACGTGCAGAAGAGGTCGCCCAAGTGGGGAGGATGGAGCAGGAAGACAGGGAACGGGGCCCAGGCTTCAGGAGGCCGCACATCACTCTCAGGAAGAGAAGTCTCAGCTGGTGGGAAAGAGGGTGGAAGAGGCCAGCATGGGGAGGGGACCGTGGGCACAGAGGGGAACTGTGCACCGATGACGGAGTCCACATCCATCAGGGGTTGATGCATAAAATGCAGTCTCCCCAGGCTTCCCTGGTGGCACAGTGGTTGAGAGTCCGCCTGCCGATGCAGGGGATGCGGGTTCGTGCCCCGGTCCGGGAAGATCCCACGCGCCGTGGAGCGGCTGGGCCCGTGAGCCATGGCCGCTGAGCCTGCGCTCCGCAGCGGCAGAGGCCACAACAGTGAGAGGCCCGCGTT
>NW_006782851.1:2979335-2982342 GCF_000442215.2 Lipotes vexillifer
TGCGCGTCCGGAGCCTGTGCTCCGCAACGGGAGAGGCCGCAACAGTGAGAGGCCCGCATACCGCAAAAAAAAAAAAAAAAAAAAAAAAATGCGGTCTCCCCAAAGTCCACTGTGATCCGGGTGTAGAAGGGGACAGAGCTGCAGCAGGTGAGCCTTGATGACACAATGCTGAGACAGGAAGGAAATGTCCAGAACGGGGAACCCACAGCGACCGAAAGGTTAGTGGTTATTTGGGGTGGGGATGGAGGGGATGGGCTGACACCTGAAAGGGACGGGGGTCTTGGTGAGCGGACAGGAATGTTCTCAACTTGACAGTGGCGAGGATGGCACGTACTGTGCGTTGCGTCTAGAGACTCTCATACAGGGTGAAGTGAGCCAGAAAGAGGAAAACGAATACGGTGTAATATCGCTTATAGGCGGAATCTAGAAAAACGGTCCAGATGAACTTATTGGCAAAGCAGAACGAGAGTCACAGACGTAGAGAACAAGCTGACAGTGACCAAGGAGGGTCGGCGGGTGGGACGACCTGGGGGATTGGGATGGACACAGACACACTACGTAAAACAGAGAACTAACAAGGAGCTACTGCAGAGCTCGGGGAGCTCTGCTCAGTACTCTAATGGTCTAATGGGAAAAGATTCTAAAAAAGAGTGGGTACATGTATATGTACAACAGAGGCACTTTGCTGGGCAGCAGAAGCTAACACAGCATTGCAAAATCAACTGTACTCCAATTTTAAAAAATGGGGGGACTGTAAGGTATGTGACTGACCCCTCAGTGAAGCTGTTTAAAAAGGAAGGGTGCGGGGGGCCTGCCGGACGTCTGGAAAGGGGCCCCCTGGAGCCTCAGCGAGGCTCGTCCTGCTGTTGGGGGAGGGGACACCGGGCCGAAGAGGGGGCAAGAGATGGGGAAGCAAGGCCGCTCCACAGGCGGCTCCTAGAGCTCAGGTGGGAGGAGGGGACGGGGCCACGGGGAGCAGGGCTTCTCCTGTTTCAAGTTTGGGGAAACTTCGAAGCAGGGTGCTGAGTAAGGACAGTGTTTAGCTCCGGGGGGGAAACAGCCCCAAACTCCCCTTACCTTCGAGCCACTCCTCCAGGGATCTGCAGGGTGTTTGGGGAACTCAGATCCGCGCGATTCTGTCTGGGACTATTCTCTGCGCTGCTCACAATGTGGTTTGATTTGGCTGGGCGTGAGGTGAAAAACACCCAGAGCGCCAGCAGAGGATGGAGATGGGGCTCACCGAGCACCCTGGCCGTGGCTGGGGACCGCGGTGTCGGCTATACACCGGTTGACCACTCAGGCTTTCTCTCTGCCTGCTTTCACGCTGGCTGTGGATCCAGCCTCTGGATGCCTCAGCTCTTGGGCACCTTCCCCAGAATAAGGTCTCATCTCCTCAGGAGAGCGGAGGGAGGGCGTGCCCAGGGAGCAGGTGGCCACCGCAGCCTCGAGGGACCAGTCTCATCGCTGGGAAGGGCCCAGCTGGTGAGGGAGACAAACCTGGAAGCCAGATCAGCATCCCGGCCGCGGCCCCAACTGGCCGGCCCGGAGGGCTCTGCCTGAACAGCTGTGCCAGCCAACCTCCACACACACAAAGGCAGAACCGTCCTCCTACGAGACATGGGGCGGGGCTGAGCCCTCCTTCTTGGGCCCCAGGACTGGCGTCCTCAAAGCTCTCTCCAGTGATATGGCGATGTCCCCATGGACCCTATGAAGGATGCAGGTGGGGGCAGCCAGCATTCAGATCGGTGGTGGGGGGGGCCCTCCTCAGGGGCCGGCTGGCATCCTCATCCAGGACGCCCCAGCCCAGGGCGGCTACTCCACGGGCTTCCATTATCTGGACGTCAGAAGTGGGTTTGCGTTGGTGAAATTAGTGGATCAGCGGAAAATAGTCCACTGACAGGCAGCGTAGTTATTAGAAACGGTTCTCACTGGAGAAGGCAGAAAGCACTGAAGGTGTGCAGACGGGCTCAAAGGAAGCTCACCCCACCGCCTCCACGCGGACGGGTTTTAAGGATCCAGTGCGGGAGGCATCCACCCTTGGTGACGGCTCCTGAGGTTTGATTCCTCAACAGCTCTGTGCACAGTTCAGTCCCCTTACGGGGGACTCTGGTTGCCTGTCGCCCACTAAGAGGGCAGTGGCGTCTGCCCCCAGAACACTGCCCTTCCTGCCCGGCCAACCCAGGAGGCAAAGGGTCACTGGGGCATCTGGAAACACAAGAGCCCAGGTCCTCACTGAGCATAAAATACAGGAGGTCTGACTGTTCTATGTCTGCTTTTGGTGACTATTTGATTCATCCGTGTCTGCACACCCGGCAAACTCTGGGCATTATAATGCCTGTTGCATTATAACCAGGCAGGGAAGTTGCAGGGAGGCGGCTAACCCTCATCCATCTCAAAGTTTTCAGTGGTAACCACAAAGAATCTGAGGGCCGTGCATGACCAGCCTGGCTCACGGTGGTGGACACAGACACCCAGGTCCTCCAACGAGAGCTCAGCTCTGCAGCTGTAACAGCTACGTGATGTGGCCCAGGCACCGGGCGGACAGGGAAGATGCCGGAAAGGCACCAAGCAGGGGACTCTGGGCAAGGGGGCCCCTCCTTGAGTTTCAGCTTGCTGCCTGTCATGGAGTGAACTGTGTCCCCCAAAAGAGACGTTCAGGTCCTGGCCCCTGTGGAGGTGAGCTTATTTGGAAATGGGGTCTTTGCAGGTGGGATCAAGTTAAGGTGGGGTCATACTGGAGTAGGGTGGGCCCTAATCCAAGGACAGGGGTCCTTATAAAAACAAGAGGGAACACACAGAGACCCACACAGGAGAAGGGCACGTGAAGACGGAAGCAGAGATTGGAGCGGGGAGTCTACAGCTGAGGGACGTCAGGGATGCTGACAGCCAGCAGAAGCTGGTCGTCCCCACACCTTGATTTCCCACTTCGGCCTTCCAGAACTGGGAGAGCATGGGTTTTTGCTGTTTTTAAGCCACCTAGTTGGTGACAGTTTTGAATGGCATTCCT
>NW_006782851.1:2982378-2987993 GCF_000442215.2 Lipotes vexillifer
CCTGGGAAACTAACACGCTATCCAAACTCTTTCTATCAGAACAAACCCTTGCCACCCTCCAAAGCCTGGATGAACTGGCCGCTTTCTCTCGGCACCTGGGAAGGGTCCCCTCAGCTCACGGAGTGTTCCCACTCCCATCAGCCCACCTGCCCAGAGGCTGTGCGTGCTTACGGATGCTCAGAGGACGTGGAGAGGACCATCGCTCTTACCTATAGCGGGCGACACACAAGTGGACCTTCCCCGAGTATCTCTGCTTGGCGGTATTGGAATTCCATTCATTATCCATCTATTGAAGACACAATGGACGTGCAGGTCACTGAAGCTGTAGGCGTCACATTTCATGCCGGAAGCACGCAGGAGATCCCTTCCACGGTCCCCCTGGGCTTTTCAGCCTCAGATGGTGGGACCCCCGTGAGATGCTGCCACACCCGGGTTCTTGGTCTTGGGTGTGACCCAGAGATGGGGGCAGGGTCCCTCCCTTCGGGCTTCTTGGTCACGCAGAGGACAGTTATAAAGAACTTGTCTCCCCCAATACTGTATGATATCACTTCTATGTGGAGTCTAAAAAGTAACACAAATGAAGGTATATGCACCACAGAAATAGACTCACAGACATAGATGACAATTTTTGTGGTTACCAGAATGGGGGAAGAGTTAGGAGTATGGGAGTAGCAGATACAAACTACTATATATAAAATAGATAAGCAACAGGATTTACTGTATAGCACAGGGAACTACAGCCATTGCCTTGTAATAACTTATAATGGAGTATAATCTGCAAAAATACTGAATCACTATGCTGACACTGACACAGCACTATAAATCAACTATAGTTCAATAAAAATTGATTAATTAATTAAAAGCTACTTTTAAAGAGACCTCATCTTCCCACACCCAGATTGGACTCAAGGTAAGGACCATCCCCCAACATAATTTAAGGCCTGAGACGTCACTGCCCCATACCCTGCCAGGCTCCTCGGAGGACACATTTAGGTAATGCTTTGTGCCCTCAGCCCTCAAGGGCTCAGTGCAGGGAGGGGAGCACGCACGCGCGGATGGTGCCCGGTGCCCCCGGGAATCCTGACCAGAAAAAGGGACAGGGGGCCGCTTCCTCCCGATACCCCCCCACCCCGCCCCACTCCTCTCTGCTGCCCGAGTCTGCCGGGCACCGGGACGCTGCCTATAGGGGTTTCCTTACACGGGCCACAACTGTCTTGGGGTCGGGAGAGGGAGGAAAGGGCACCAGGGGAGTGTGGGAGTGACCATGAAGCCCGCCCACCCCGGGAGAACAAGGCCGGGTCCCTCCGGACACTCCCGCACCGGGGAGAGGGCTCTCCTGGGGGTCACAGCACGGCACTCCCCGTCTCAGGGCCTTCAGTGGTTCCCCCTGGACTTGGACCAAAAGTCGAGAGCTTCCCTGAGGCCTCAAGCCCCCTCCCCAGCTCCCAGCTCCTCTCCAGCCCCAGCGGGCTTCCCCTGCGCTCCTTCTCATGGATAAACAGACCATGAGTGGCCAAGAAGGGCCGCCCTGCCCTTCACCTCGTCCCTCCGGGTCACCGGCTTGTTGGGTTCACGACACTCGCTGTTACCCGACTTTTAGGTATTGACTTACTTATGGTCATTCAGCCCATGAGAGCAGGGACCCCCTCCGCCCCCGTCTGTAAACTGGGGCCTCACATCCTGGCACATAGTAGGTGCTCAATGAACGGGGGTGAGGGCATGAGAAAGGGTGGCTGGGGAGAGAGGGCGAGGGCTGCCAACACCCACAGCCCGCATCACGGCGCAGTGGGGCAGCTGCCTCGGCCAGGACAGGACTCACGTCGGATTCAAATCTGCATCTTGGGCCACCAGATCTTGACAGAAAGGTGGGCTTGATGGACAGAGGTTCTGGCTTGTCACCCGGGAGCGGGAGGGGCCGGATAGATTCACCGATCACAGTGCGGCTTCCAGTGGAGCTTTCCTGACCTGGACACCAACATTGGAGCAATTTGAAAGAAGACACCAAGGAAATAATCAAAGTGCACTGGTCATTTGCCTTCCCTGTGGGTCTTTCCCTGTCTTTGGCATCAGTCTTGGACTTTTATTTTGGGACCCACCCATCTCCCACTCTTAATCTACACCCCCGGCTCTGGGCTGTCCATCCGGCAGAGTCCACGCCTGGCTACACCAATTGTTTGGTGGAGGTGGTGGTGTTGCACATGAGATGGGAAGGTCCAATCAGAGAGAACTTCGTGGGAGTAATGGGCAAAGAGGCTCTCCTTTTTCCTGGCTTAAAATGGAGAGGAGATGAGACTCAGTGATACTGCAGCCACATTGCCACCAGGAGGAGGAAAGTCTGTCTGAGAATAGAGACTGCTCGTAGAAGGAGGAGCTGGAAGATGGAGAGGGAGGAACCGGATCCGGGTGGCATGGCTGGAGCCCCTGAATCCAGCTGTGCCTGAGGCTAAACCTAGGCTCTTCACCTACTCTATGGGATAAATAAATTCCTTTTTGCTCACACCAGTTTAGTCCGGCTTTGCTGTCACTTATGACTGAAAGAGACCTGACTTATACACAAAGTGGCCAAATGGTCAGGTTTATGGCTAAAAAATATTCTTGAGACTCACTAGGACCAAAGCAGATCTGCCCATCCTGTCCTCATGGGGCTGCTGAGCCCCAGCCCAGTGACATGTGGCAGGGCGGCGAGAACTGAGCACCTTGACCAATGCTGGCCCGGACTGTCAGATTAAGTCAGGCGTGTTTCTTTAGGATCAGATGTGAATTACAGAAGCAACCATTTCCCTTCCCCACGTTCTCACTGCCTGGTGGCCTGCGGATGTTCCTTTCTGGCTTTGTCTAGTCTCTGGCTGGCTGTGGCTCTCCCATCACAGGGACAGCTCCACTGAGGAAGATGACGCGCTGAGCCCAAATCAGGAAAAACATACAGGGTGAGAAGTGCTCCCACAAAGGCTGTGTAGAAGTCACCCCCAGAGAACCCCCACTCCCCTAGCTGATTGAGAGAACTGAGAACCTCGCGGGACCATCACTGCAACAAAGAATTCATGCTGAAGTGGACCCGGGGTCCCTGCTAGGAGGCCATATCTCAGAGCGCAGCGGCCTGGCTCTGGTCACTGCCCAGGACCCCTAATGACCACAGCAGCCAGTGCTTGGCATACAGCAGGTGCAAAGTCAATATTTACTGAATTAATTGACTCCCTCAGAAAGCCGGCGGAGGGTGTGGCCTGGCTGCAGGGTGCTTCAGTGCTGCAGGGGAGGTGTTTCACCCTGACACCGGACTCGCCCAGGCGAACGAACTGTGAGTGGAAGAGACGTGTCTTGCTTTGGGCCAGTGTCTAATTTCTTATGCTTCCTTTCCCTTGCAATGGAACATTCCAGATGGGAGAGGCTCAGCATTCCCGAGTGAGGACAGCGTGGAACCCATTCCCTGAGCCAACCTGAGATGGATGTGCAGTGTGATCGAGACCGAGACTTGTGCTGTTTCAAGCCCCTGAGGTTTGGGGATGTTTGTTACTGAAGCTGAACCTAGCCCATCCTAACTGATACACTGCTGCCGGGAATAGCAGGGGGTGACACCACCAGCAAAGGTGAGATGAGTATAGTAGAGTCACCTCATATTCACATTTTAACTTAAACAAATCCAGTTGTCTAGAGAAAAATATTTTGTTGCATGTGGCATTTTACCTGCCCTTCTGCTCTCTGAGTGAATGTGAGATTAGAGACAAAATCATGCAGTGCCCTCAGCTGCACACCCCTTCATGCTCCGCGTGTTTCAAGATATGCATTTTCTGGAAAATATGGCCACTAAGGTCAAATCAATGACTTTATCCAGTGTTTCACCAAAACCCAGAGCTCCAATACTGGAAGGAAACTGGCTGTGTAGGGGCAGCCCTGGGAGATGACATGCCCCCTTCCTAGGAGATCTCTAGGGATGATTCTGTCCCTGTGTGATTTCTGCCTTGCTGGTTGCAAATGTGACTCCACTGCACAGAAGGCGAGTCCCTTAGGGGCTCATGGTCAAGCGGTCCTTGTCTTCCTCAACCTTGGGCGGACCCAGCTTCAGGCAGGAGGCCCCCAGGGGATGCGCAGCACACCTGCCAGGTCCTGCTCTGATCCTGCACTGGCCCTGCCTTCTCCTCTGCCCCCACCCCCACCCCGCCCCGCAACCCTCCCCTTCTGCGTAAGGAGGAAAGGCCAGCCCAGCAGCGAGTTCCCTGTCACTCTCACCCGTAAAGGGGCCCCTGCCATCTGCCGTCAAAGAATGACTTTGAGGGGGACTTCAGGCCTACCAGGCATTCCTCCCACGACCAAGTGATGCTGGCACACCAAGGATGCGGCAAGGATGCTGCCAAGCCTGTCTGGCTTTGCCAGCAGGGGGCCCTCGTGGGCAAGGTAGCAGTTTATTAAATGAGCTCGTCTGTTATCACGATGGCTCTTCCAAATGGCTGAACAGAAGCCTTGGTGCAAACCTACTCCCCTACCGGGATCTGAGACAGAGTCCTGTTTTGGTCTTGTTGGTTTTGCTCTTAGTCAGCATCCATTTGCTTCCGTCGTGAATTAGATCCTTTTCTCCAGATAATCTCAACACCGACTGAACCAGGCCAATCACTGCTCCCCTCCCACCCCCACTGGCCCACGAGCTCGCCCTGGACTAACACGTTCTCACGCTGTGCTGCAAGGAATTCGCGTAGGGGGCCCCCAGCTGCTACTTTTAGAAGGGCCTGCTTGCAAGTTGGGCTGGGCTGTATCCCGGAACACAGCTTCTAAAGTGTTCCTGCACCAATAGGAAAGACTCCCTAAGTGACAGGGGTGCTTCCCTGTAACCAGACTGTATGCGCGGCCTGGCTTGTGCCGAGCGCCTGCCTCTCTCTGGGGGGCCTGGGGTTCTGGTGTGTGCCAGGCAGAGGTGCCCACGGGACCAGCCCCCAGTGGACCCTGGATGCTGCATCTCTACTGGGCGTCCCTGGGCCTCACCACCGCACGCGGGTGGCTGCTCGCTTGGCTGCACGGTGGGCGCTCTGGGTGATCCTCCCAGAGGAAAAAGGTACAGGCTGTCTGCACGTGGATCCCTCCGGACGCCCATCTCTGCGGGCCCACCGTGTATCTGTCCTGTGTCGCCGGAACAGTTCTGAGCCAGGAGGACACAACGTTGTGCTGAGTCCTGGGACTTACCGACTGCTCGCGACCTGGGGACCCTGAAAAACGTGCATGGCCGAGATCACGTGAAACTGCAGCCCCAAAGCTTCTCACCCAGTGGGAGCTGGAGAAACGGTCTTCATTTCTGGGAGGCAACCTTCTCTGACCACCTCGTCTAAGTGGCCCTGGGTCACTTGCTCTCTTGTCACCTGACCTCCCGCATCTGTCTGAGTGGGAAGCTGCCTAGTCACTCATCTGTCCCCTTGTTTCTTGTCTGTGCTCCCCCCACCAAGAGGGGCTCCACCCAGGGCCTGGCCATCTGCTCAGCATCACGGCCTGGGGGGATACCCTGTGCTCAGAACTTGTCTGTTGCGGGGGGGGGGGGGTGTCCAGAGCCCCCCCTCCCCCTGTCTTGTGCCATCACCCGGCTTGGGTGTGGGGCGAGGGGCCCGGCTGCACTCAGCCCTGCGGAGCACGCCTGC
>NW_006782851.1:2988493-2997825 GCF_000442215.2 Lipotes vexillifer
CCCCCCTCTCCCCCTGTCTTGTGTTTCGTGGCCACTTAGCATTCTCCTAACGCATGAGCAGTGCGGGAAGGGAGCAGGAAGCCAGGAAACATGATTTATCAAGTTACAGGCAGCATCACCTTGTTTTCAAAATGAAAAGTGTCCAAAGAACTTATCCTACGTTCTGACAAGACCTAGGAGAAATGTGGGAATTCTCTCTCTTTTATGGAATTCCAAAGTGAATATCTGACACTCATCTCCAGTAAACTTTAAAAAATCGACTGTTTTACAGGAGGATAAAACTGGGCCTGCGACCCGTTCAACCTTCAGTGGAGAGAAAGTTCCCTGACTGAGCAGGGTACTTTGTTGCCTACACTGGGAACCTTCCATGACGGTAAATTAAATGCCTCTGGGATCAAGACAAAATTCCCCTCAACCACGCAAATTCAAATCTCCCTGCCCCCCACCTCTGCATCCTAAACACAAATGTGATGGGAGGGCATTGAAATTCACCGCGGTTAGTGCCGCTGCCTTTGTCAGAAGGGAAGTTCCAAGTACATCACAATGTCAACAAGAGGTCACTGGATGAAAAGAGGGGAAACAAGGGAAGCTGAGACGCCCACCTGGCAGATCCCAGCGTAGACCCCAGAGCCAGACCCCTGGGGCCGAGTCCCGGCTCACCGCCCGGCTGGGTGACCCACTAAGCCCCCCGACCCGTGCTGTCTGTAGAACGGGGCTCAGAACGTGTGCGAAGCCACGCTGGTCGGCAGCCGTCAAGGGCTTAGTACGAGGTCTGGCGCGTGGGGTGGACGTGGGAGACGCCGGCTGGCCTGTACCGCCCCAAGGCCTGCTAGGCTGGTCACCGCCCCGGGTGTGGTGAGACGCTCTGTCACACACCTCCACCGCCAACCCTTGCCAGCGCCCCTTCTCCATCCCGGCTGCTGTGCGAGGGAGGGAGGGAGGGAGGGACGGAGGTCCAGGCGCTTACCTTTGCCAATGGAGGGAGCCAGTCCGTTCATGAAGCTCCGGAAGGGCTTGCCGGGGGACGAGGGGACGTTCAGGGAGCTGCCTCCCGGCAGGTCGATCTCGCCCGCGTGCTCCCGGAGCCGACCCAGGTCCCGGGACAGCAGGCTGAACTGCTCACTCTGTGCGCGGCATTTCTCCTCTAGTTCCCGTGCCCTGCGCTGCGCGCGGAGACCCGGACCCGCGGTCAGCAGGCGGCCTGGGCTGCTGGAGCCCCGCGTGTCTGCGCACAAGTGTGCGTCTGTGCGTGTGTGTGCACGCGTGTGCACAAGACTGCATGCCACGTGTGCATGGGGGGGTGACAGTGTGTGTGCGTGTGTACTGTGTGCATGTGTGTTGCATGGGTGTGGGCAGTACCGGGTGCCGTGTGCACATGGGTGAATGCCAGTGCGTGTGCGTGTGTATTGTGTGCATGTGTGTTGCATGGGTGTGCACAGGACTGGGTGCGGTGTGCGCATGGGTGGATGACAGTGCGTGTGCGTGTGTACTGTGTGCATGTGTGTTGCATGGGTGTGCACAGGACTGGGTGCCGTGTGTGCATGGGTGGATGACAGTGCGTGTGCGTGTGTACTGTGTGCATGTGTGTTGCATGGGCGTGCGCAGGATTGAGTGCCGTGTGTGCATGTGTTAATGACAGTGTGTGTGTGTGTGTGTGCAGGAGGGCTGCCTCTTTCCTCCACGCGAGAACGGTGTCTGAACAAACTAAGCTTCCTGTGCACCCTGGCCGTCGGCCAGGTTTCCTCTCAGGGCGAACAGTGGGAAAGCACAGGAGCCGAGAAACCTTGCAAACACTCAGATCCCAGCCAACTGCGGGTTGTTCTGGGCTCTGTGCACAGCCCGGGCACTTTGCGGTTGGCACGCCTCACGGTAGCGGCTTGAAATTTGGAGCGTGAGGCGGTGACACAGCCCAGCTTTGTGGACAGCTCAGTCGCTAACCCCTCGATGCAGTTTTCTTGTAAGCTGCAGAGCCCCAAAGCACCCCGCTTTGGCATTAAAGGGAAGTGCTGTTTGCTGGACTGGCTTAGCAACATCGCTGCCATTTGCAGACATCGGAGACATCTCGGGAGCACCAAGGAGCTGGGAGCGTGCCCTGGGCACACGCGGCAGGGAAGGGCGCCACGGGCAGCTCCCCCATTAACCCCCACCTCTGCCTGCTCTTGGTTCATCAGCTGGGCGGGCGTGACCCAGCCCCTCTCCTCTCCCTGGGGAACCATGATGCACACTCCCTACACCTCCTCCCCTGGTGCCCTTTCTCCTGCTGTCGGAACTCCCTGCCCTGGGCCGCCGGACGAGGGGCACGGGGAGGGTCCGCTCTGCCCCCTCCCCTGCAAGCCCCCTTCCTGGCACATTCTAGTAGCTGCCTGATTACTTCTCGTCTGCCTCCGAGACTAGATCATTTACGCGCCAAGCTTGTGCTTTCTGGTTCCCTGAGACACCCACAACGCGTCGCATAGCACTGGCACATCGCTGGTGCTCAGTAACTGTTTGCTGAAGCAGAGAAGAGGGGACCCCCTGATTTGCAGGCATCACGTTCCTAGAGGCAGCAGCTCGTTTCATCTGCATGGAGGTCCTGCCTTGTCTCCCTTCCTCAGTCCGTGATAAGTGGAAAATCCCATCTGCTGTATCATTAACCGTGGGCACCGTCTGGCTTCCTCCACTAAAATGTCAACTCCACGAGAGCAGGAATTTTCGTCTGCTTCTCTACCGCTGTGTCCCCAGCAGTCGGACTAGAGCTTGGTACCAAGCCGGGGCCTGAGAGCTGTTTGGTCTCATGGAGGTGTGCACACAGGGATGCAGGACAGTGGTAGACCGATGCTCTCTTCCTCTTCCCATCCCCCCACTTCCCTGTCCCTCCTCCACTGGTGTTAAGCTTTTCAGCTCCTTAGGCCAGAATGAAGTGCTGGTTATGTCTGAGATCATGGAATTCTAAAAACAGACCTAACAAATCCCAAACCAGTAATTAATTTCTTCGATGCATTTAACAAAATCAGCAGGATTCTTCTCTTAAAAGGCTGAATGAGCTTGGCTACGATTGCTGTCACCACCAAGGAAGGCACAGAAGTGACGCCGGGCGCCCCTGGGCACAGGTGGGGATGTGGCGAGATCCGCCTCCCGCCCGGGCACCCCCCATCGGGGAGACGCGGCACCCGCCCAGGAGCAGCGGTGACCCGAGGATGGCGGCTTCAGATGCCTCAAGGCCAAGGGTTCTGGCTCTCCCTGCTCAGCCCTGAAGACGAAATGTTTGCTCCAGGGCTGAGCGACAGGTCCTCAGGCAGGGAACAGTCACCAACAACCCAGCCTCAGGCAAGAAGGGCATTAGAAGAGCCCTGAGCTCACCTGTTCATCCAGGTGTGCCGCCAGGTGCCGTGGTGGCGTGTGTGGGAGGGTGTCAGGTGAACGTGGAAGAACACAAATGCCATTTAGATGGCCACGTCCTCATTGTAATGTGCACAAGAAAAACACAACTGGTAATCAGGTCCTTCATGTCGCGTGTGTGTGAAAAGTGAACCAACCCAAAAAGCAGATAGATTTTTCATTGACGTAACATTCGTGAAATGACAAGACTAAAGCAGCGGAGAGCTGATCAACGGTTGTCAGGGTCTGGGGTTGGTGGGAAGGTCCGAGTACTAGGAATTAAGATGAGGGCGTGTCTTTGGGGGGTGGAGCCATCTGTATTCCCGGTTGCGGTTCATGAATCTATATGTACCATCAAATTCCACAGAATTAAGCACCGAAGCAAGGGTAAAGAGCGAGTCTCTGTAGTTTGGTTACTGATAACTGTGCCTGCGTCAGCTTCCCGGTTTCAACAACGTACTCTGGTCACCTACGACGCTGTCCTTGGGGAGGTGGCTGAAGGTACACAGCGACCATCTGTGCTATTTTTGTAACTTCTCGGGAGTCTCGAAATTATTTCAAAATAGAGAGTTTTAGAAAGTGAACGGATTTAAAGAAAATACGAAATAATCATGGAGAAAATCTCAAAGGCGGTACATGAAAAGCTGGCATTGTGGGAATATCAGATCGGGAGCCTTGAGCGTTAGAGCGGCCGAGGTCTCAGGAGCCCACGTGGAGGTCGAGCATCTGAGGCGCCTGGAAACAGGCCCCTGGCGGGAGCTCTTGATTTGCTGGGGCCGGGGGCGGGCGGCACAGAGAGGAAGGAGGGCAGGCTGTGTGCTCCCAGCAGGCCCTGTGGGACTCAGACCAAAGCAGAGAGAAAGGTCGGGGCTCACGCAGGGGTGCTGAACTGCTGCACGTTTTAGGTGCTACAGTGAACTCCACCTCCCGGGCACCACTGCCGGCCGGCCAGGACCCCAGCTCTTGGAGGGCCTCCTTCCAGGGAGCGTTTCTTTGTTCAGGGTCCCCTTCACTGACGGGGACTGTGGCAGGCGGTTCTCCCCGGCAGCTGGCACAGGACGTACCAGTAGAAGGGGGGCTGGCTCTGACGTGAGTGATGAGGGGAGGGTCTTGGCAGCAGGTGGATCGGAGCTGATGTCAAACCATCTTTGTAACTTGAACAGCCCCGGAGGTGGTGGGAGATGCCCATGAGAGGAGGAGCGAGGCAAACCCCCAGGATCTTGGGGACCACAGTGAACCAGAGTGAGTACATTCTGTCCGGAGGGGCGTCTACCTCTCAGCATCGGTCCAGACCCACCCTGGGCAAAACTTCCGGTGTTCAGGGAATCTTCGTTTTGATGTAAAATCTCTCAATCGTTAAACGTCGCTGGAGGGTATTTCGAAGGCTTGCGAACAGTCTGTCCCGACAAGGCTCATGTACAGGTGGACGTGGCCTGGGGGCAGCCCCTTTGTGATTAGCACCTTACATGACAACGTGGATGGCAATCCCGGCATCCGGTCAGGTTGGGCTGGATGGCCGTGGTGGCCCTGTGCATGGGCTCCAGCTGCACCCGCCTAAGTCCCTGACACACAGGATGATCCCCACAGGGTCTGGAGCCAGGGGGCTCTGGGATCTGTAGTTTATTAATACAGTCCTTCTGGATGGAGAGAATATGTCCCAGGGACCTGAACTTCATTCTGGGGCAATCGGTGTCGTAACTGAGAATCCCACCCCAGGGGAGGTCAATGCACGTGCTGGGAAGGCTACACTCCAGAGGCCGCTGCCCCGAAGCCATCGGCCACCTGCATCTCCATCCATGCCCAGGCACGCCCACCTAGTATGGTCGATATCAGAAAAAAAATGGGTAACCCTAACCCTAACCCCAGCCCTAGACATGATGAATGAGAGACATGGGCGTTTGTTGGTGAAATTAAAGGTATTCAAAATATGGGATATCTTAGCGCTACCCCACCCTTGAATGAATAGTGCGTAAGACGAGTGTGTTTTGGGGGATGGCGCCCAAGGCTGGGTCTCAGAGTGGTCTTGTGTCCAGATCCTGATTCGGAGGATTTCTGCTTTTGCCCGAGGCCGCCAGAACCAGGGCTGGGGCGCCGGCTTCCTTGGGGGCTGATGGAGGAGGGATGTGCCACCGTCGCGCCTTCTTGTCAACAAGCGTTTCGTAATACACGTCTGCACACGTGCGACAATTTGGTTTGAGACTTGCTTCCATTGTGACCCGGGAGCGAAGCTGTAGGGCTAAGCCTCTCCCCCCTCGCATTTCTACCCCAAAGGTTCTAAGAGTCCTGCGTGATCACACCTAATTCTTTGCCCCTCTCTTATCAATTCCTTGCTTTGTTTCTCCTCTGGGCATCCGAGGACACGGCTTCAAGACAGCAGGATGACGATTCCCAAAAGTCAGGCAGCTTCCAGATGCCTTTCCTCATTAATTTCAGGGGGGGAGATGGTCTGAACAACTAGGAGATGAGGCGTAGGGACCCATTAAACCGGAAGAACATCCCACAGGTGAGCGCTCCTTCCGGAAAGTTCACCATGCTTCCCTGCTGTTTCCCGCTTCCAGGAAGGAAGCAGGTGTCCCTTCCAGAGCCTCCATGGACACCGTCTCCGGGCCTGGCTGCAGCTGGCGGCAGCTGGGTCTCTGATGCTGAGCCCGGCAGCTGGGGCTAAGTGCCTCGGGTGGTCCCCAAGCTGCTACCAGAAGGAACAGCTTCCAAGTGATGCAGAAAGCAAACAGCAAGCCCACTGTTGGGTCCGGCTGGCTTACTGGGGTGTCAAGATGGATTTCAGGACTCAGAGCACCATCAGCTCCTGGCTGGGTGGCGACACCGGTGGGGCGGAACCACGCCCGCTTGAATTAACCAGGCTGCTTGAGTGTCCCCATCCCGGTTTGTCCCGGCCCCGCTTCTCCTCACCCTAACCCACCACCTGAGCATCAAGAACGGAGGGTGGCTGCATTCTGACCACAGCGGGGACAGACGGCACTGTCATCCGGCAAGTGAACTCCAACTGGAATCAACAGCAGAGACTTGCAGATGTGGCTGTGGGTATTTATAAAGACGAAGGAAAACACATTCAAAGATGCACCTGCCAGCATTCCCAAGGTCCTCCACTCTGTATGTTTCATCTGACTTCCAGGCTTCATAAAGGGGAGCGGATGAGTAGGGCACTGTGCCCTGTAATTAGTGTCCAAACCAGGACCATTTTGAGGGTCCAGGGATGCCGTGAACACTCACGCTAGCACAGCCAAGCCAGGGGCGTCCTAGGCAGTGCAGGAGTGATTTGGGAGTAAGTTGTTCTGTGCGGTGCCTTTAGGGGTAAACAAGATTTGTGGTGCTATTCATTGCTTAGTGAGTACCTACTGTGTGCCAGGGCCCGCCGGGGTCTCTCTATGCATGAGTGCTGATGGCCAGAGAGACTCCCTGGGGTAAGTTGGTGTGAGCCCGTTGCATGGGTGAGGAAGACAAGGCCAGATGGACTAAAGACCAAGGTCACACACCCAGTAAGTGGCAGGACACACCCAATCCTCTCCGACTCCAGGCTCTGGGCTGCGTCTAGATCCCAGACCCCCCCACTCCCTCATTCACTCAGAGGGCGTGGAGGAAAGTCACATAAGCTCACTGGGCCTCAGTTTCTTCATCTATAAAATGGGAGAGAAGCTTGCCTTCCAGAACTATGGCAAATTGTAAGTCCAGACTCTGGCGGGCATGGTAGGGGCTCCATAAGCAGAAACTAAGATCTCTTGTCCTCTGCGGGCAAAGGACAGCGCCAGAGGGACGGCTAACTAGTGACTCAATCACCCTTGCCTCTCAGACGGCCGAACTTCTGCTTTCAGCAAAGGTGATGGTGCATTTCAGCCCATGCAGGTATATTAGAATCTCCCCACTTTTTATCATCAGCGGGAGACATGGAGGGTCTCTCCATACTCTTTCACGGTGATTCCCAGTTAACAAATAGCCTCCACTGCCAGGTTAATACCCACACCCACACCCAGCTCTTGCCTGCAACTATAATATACACAGAAAAACCCCATCAATTCATCTGAACCGGCTCTGAATTCCAGGATCTTGACAAATAATTGCTCTGAATTCTAGAATCTTTACAGGACAATGCCATCTTGATACTAAAATGTAACAAAGTAATAACCAAGGGGAGACTTGGGTGAAGATGACTTTTTAATGAATGTTTCGCATCCTTTAATGTGTATGGAGTCAGCACTATTAAAACACAAGTGTCTTAAACGTTTGCTTTGGTTCACACGATTAATGCCTTTATCAGATTGTCCAACTAAAGCACAGTGAATTCTGCTGCTGGTGGGTCTGGATCATTTGAGTCTTTTGTTTCTGTATAGACAAGCATTAGTCACAGAGGCACCCTGTGCGCAGATAAACACCTTTCACTGATGAGACTTCAAAACCTGGGGCTTCCCGTTGACTGTAGCTTTTGTCCTCCCAACTGCGGTTGGGAAGGGGAGCATTAGGGAGATAAAGCTGGAGCCAGAGGTAGTCCTGGGTGGCTGAACCCCCAAATACCTGAGCACCCCCAGTTTCTTTGTCCCTAACAATCTCGCCCTCCAGCTAAGACTCATGGGCACAGGGTAGCCAAGTCTACCCTACGGAGGCAGAGACCCCATCCCCACAATTCCCGGAGGACAGAGAATTCTTAAGAGATTTAAAGGCAAAGCATTAAGTATAAACTTCTTTATCTGTGCACTTCTCAGATTCTCAACTTAGCTAATATTCTGTCTGTCCACTTTAGTATCAAAATTGCATTGCCCTGTAAAGATTCGAGAATTCAGATGTGGCAGAGCCATGCCACCAGGCCCCCACCCAGGGAGACTGCACTTCCCAGCCTCCCCTGCAGTGAAGCGGGGCTGGGTCACTAGCTCTGGCCAGTGGTCTGTAAGCAGAGGTGACACCTGTGCCTTCTGTAGCTGAGACACGGAAGAGGTCTCCCTGCCATGGTGACCAGGAAGCCGTACGCTCTGGATGGCACAGCCTCAAGACGCAGGGAGCCTGGATCCCTGAGTCACCATGTGGAGTGGAGCTTCATGGAGTGTTCCTACATCTGCAGTGGCAAGAAATGAACCTTTATGTGTTGAGTGTGAGACTTTGGTGTTTGTTACTGCAGCACACCCTGGCCTAACCTAACACACTCACCAGAGACCAAGTTCATCTGTTTGATGGGAACAAACATATTCATTTACTCACAAGCATGCTCCCTTGCCAGATGGTCGCTGAGCACCTTAACACAAGCCAGGCAGCAGCAGGGTACCTGGGGCCTTGTTTAGGGACCCACAGAAATGGTTTCATTTTAATTTCCTTTAAAATCAGAGGAAAACTGAATATAATAATAATGAATCCAACCTGGATTATATTCATCTTTGCACCTAAGCAGATGTAAAATATAATTTTAATGTTTTTATGGAAGAAGGGACCCATGAAAGCAAAAGGAGCCCAGGGACCAGGAGAGTCATTGTGCAACTCAGATGCTGGACCCTTGCCTCCAGATGAGCCCTGTCTCCTTTCGAATGAGACTCAGGGATGAATGGAGCCTGTTCAGGCTCGTCCTGGCATCACCCGCAGGTGGATGCCTTGGTCCAGGAGGAGGGCAACAAGAGCTGGGAGTGAGGCCATAAATACCTAGGAAGGAGCCCTGGAGAATTAGCCACAAAGCAGCGAGACGCACATGCGAAGCAGTCGGCACTGACACTGGCAGGAAACTGCTCATCATGGGCGAAAGTCCCCTGGCAACGGACCCCAGAACTCGCTGCGTCCTAACCCAACAGGATTTAGGGTTTATGGGCCCCACAGTCATGGGCCATCTCTTCTCTGCACATCTCTTCTCTTTTCTCAGTGACTTGAGATGGTGTTACCCATGGACCCTCAGGGCCTAGGTTCTGCTCTTAGAAGCTGTGTGTCCTTGGCAGGTGGCTCAGCGTCTCTGTGCCTTGGTTTTTTTTTTTTTTTTTTTTTTTTTT
>NW_006782851.1:2999276-3010215 GCF_000442215.2 Lipotes vexillifer
GACTCTCAACCACCACGCCACCAGGGAAGCCCATGTGCCTTGGTTTTTGATCAGTGAAATGAGAAGGTTGATATCAACCTCCCTGGGTGGTATTAAAAGGATTAAATTCCATCACTCTTGTCACTTGTGACCGCGTGGTGTGCGTTCCTGTCTCTGCTGCTGCTGGGAAAGGGCAGGTGGGCTGGCCGGCCACTGTTTCCAAGTCTGGCTGCTGCGGGAGCTGATCCACCTTTTGGTACAGCTTTGCTGGCAGGAGACCTGACCCCACCTCGCAGGGGGATCAGGATTCCGAGGTCAGACGATGCTGCCGTGCAGTGGTGGAGGGTTTGGATTCTGACGCCAACCTCCTGGGGCTTTTGCATCCAGATTCTGCTCCTGACTAGCTCCGAGGCTTTGCGGAAGTCATTTCTCCTGACCGTGCCTCGGTTCCCCTGGTTGTCATGGAGACCGAGAGGGACAATACGTCCGTTATCTCCTAGGTAACCCGCAGATGCACCCTTAGAACAGTGCCCGGCTCAGAGAAGGGTTCAATAAACATTGCTGTTGGCACCGTTGCTGTTGTTATAACTATTTTCTTTTGTTTCTTTGTCTTAAACTCACTCCCTCATAAAGTGCCAAGGGAGCTACGTAGCTAGTACCTGCTCTTAGGCTGTTAGGTTTGCAAACAGCAAACCTGGATTCTGATTCTGGATTCTGAAAAGCTCTGTTCTATTTTCAGTTGACTCCTGACCCCTGTCTTTGCTCAGCCCCCAAGCCAGCCCGGATCGGTCCTTGGGTGTCCTGACCAGGAATAAAGACACCCCACCCCCCCCATCTCCAAACATCCTGGCCAACCATTCATCAGCAAACAGCACTGAGAAACGTCCACAGAACCGGATGTGCGCGTGTAGGTGTTTTGAGGGGTTCACCTAACACGTCTTGCGGGGCAGCCCTTCTCTGTCACTGCGTTCTCTCTAGCTGCGCAAGGAGGTGGGTTGTTCTCCTCGGTAGAATATCTGACCAAAGGAAGTCACCAGCCTGCCAAGCAGGAGGCACAGAGAACGTGAACTTCCAAACGAAGACTACGCTGCCCGCTAGGGATGCTCGGAGGATCGGCGGGCGGGGTCTCACTTGGGTTATTCTTGGTCAACAATTCTGGTCACTAAGGTGCTGAACCAGGACTGGCCAAGATTCCCAGAGGCCTTACCCCTTCAGATATAGCTCTCCTTCCTGCAACCAGCCTGGCACTCTCCAAACAACGCTTCTCAAGTACCCGGAGGGCTGGTTAAAACTCAGATTTCAGTCCCCCACTCCGGGTTTCTGACTCAGTGGGTCTGACAAGCTCCCCAGTGATGCCGACACTGCGGGTCCCAGAACCCCGCTTTGGAAACCACCCAAGATTGAGAAAAGTCGTTGGTTCCACAAATTCACGGCCAAACTCAAGAGTTTTGGAAAAGTCTCAAAACCCTGTTTGGGGGGACAGCCCATTTCTCCTCTTCCCCAGCGGACGCCTGTGAGAACAAGCGAGGGCCCCCAACTGCTGGGAGGGTCGCCGCCCTCACTCGACACAGAATGGGAATGGGACCGCTCAGGTGCAAGGCTTGAATTCCGATGACGGACCCACCAAATTCTGGGCTCTTGGCCGAGCTTGAAAGCACGTGGCTGACCCAAGGGCAGAATCACCCCAAGGGCAGAATCACCCCAAGGGCAGAATCACCCCGACACTTCCCCTCCCCGAGGTCATCTGAATTCACAGAACGTTCTTCCAGCCTGAGAATGGAAGCCGGCTTTGCTGGCCCCGCTCATCGCTTCAGAGGACAGAGCCCTGGGCCTAAACGCCCAGAATAAAGCATCTCCCTGGGGTGGCGCCCCCAGGGGCAGCTCCTCGGCTGCCCTGGCCCCAGGGAGCCCCAGGCACCCACGACTGCATCAGAAAGCTGCCCATTTTCGGAAGAAGGGGCGGATGGAGCGGGCCCAGGGGTGCGCGGCTGGTCCATGAATGGGGGAAAGCATCACCAGGCACACGGGGAGGGGCAGACATCATTCCCTAAAATACCTGCATGCTCTCCAGCGTGTTCTGGGTGAAAAGCAAAGCCAGACACAATGACAGGAAGATGTTGTGAATAAAAGAAGACACAGATTCTCAGTGCATCTGCATTGCCTTTTCCGTTTTTCCAACCGAAGCACGTTACGCCCACCCCCACGTGCCGGGGCACGCACGGCCGCCAGCGCCGGGTGACATGACCTCGGCGGGGCTGCCACAGAGCGGCAGCTCAGAAGGCGGATAAAAACAACACGGACGATCAGATCGATGGGCTTGGGGTGATGGGAAAAAAGAAATTGCACTTCCAGCCAGGAGACTATGTAAATCAAAGTGCGGTGAGTGATTCTGGCGGGGGGGAATGAAGTGATTTTTCAGGGAGATGTATGGCCGTGTGGAGGCCTGTTTCCAATCTCCTGGGTTATATATTTTCTCACTTTGCTATTTATTACTCTCAGCTCTCCAGATATTCATTAGCTAATGGACGCTTTCAAAAAAATCAATTTTAATATATATGACCATAATGATGAAACCTTTTCCTGGGGGAGGAATAGATTTTAAAAGGCAATGCAAGAGATGAATATATTCTGTTTTAAGTGGCCGCTGGTCCCCTGGGGACGAGAGACAAGGTCATCTTAAAGAGGACAGATGCTTCCCATGTGCGGAGGTGGCAGGCCCGGCGGGAAGGCCCTTTTGGCCTTTCTTGATGGAACGGAACTAGGGGAGGAGGCCTCGTGGGGCCACCCCAAGCTGTGCAGCCACACCCCGCTGCTGTGTCTGTAGTGAGGAGTCAGTAACTGGGTGACCTCTGTCTTCGGCAGGGAGACTCCTTACGTCCATTTATCATACACATGAGGAACGCAGACGGCAAAGGCCCCCGGGTGATCCCAGGAGGTCGCCCTGCTCCCGAGGATGCTGGCAGCAGGCCATCAGCCAGGGACAGAAGAGTGGTCCAGACATGCCACCCACTTCCTGCCAAGCCCCCACCATCAGGGCCAGTGAGAAAGGCCTCTGGGCAGCTGGGGAGGGTCACTCCCGCTGTGCTCATGGGGACGGTGCCCGTGGCAGCACCTTGATCGTGTTCACTGCTGTGATTCCTGCCAACGCCCCCCTCAGATGCCAAGTGCTTCCTTGGGCTTAGTGCTGTCACTTAAAACTCCCCCATTCATCTGTCACCCATAGGAATGGCCCATCCCCCGACCTTTCTCCTCGAGGAAATCGTTCCCCCCAAGTGAGCGGGCTCACCCTCCTTGCTTTCCATCCAGGAGGAGCCAGCAGAGGACAGCAGACCACCTCTGAGACCCACAGTTCTGATGCTGGCTGTGCGGCCATAGGAAAATTGCTTAACTTCTCTGTGCCTCACTTCCTCACGGGTAAAATGGGAACCATAATGGCGCCTATCATACAGGCTGCTTGAGTAACCGGTACCCAGTGGGCACTCAGTAAAGGCTAGCTATTGCTTCCATGAGGCATTAACGCAATATCCCCTGACCTCACCCACCCCCAGGAAGAAAGCCATCATGGCCGGTTCGCTTACCTCTAGCAGCTGCACTGCGCCTTCGTGTTCTTTCTTAGCTTCAACCTGAGCCTTTTTTGATGATAAAAAAACAGAAGAGTGAACGTTTAAAGGGAGAAAAAGAGAATTAAAGATTAATGTCTAAATTATCAGGGAGTGTGGGTCATTGATTTTTATTCCTCTAATAAACGCCTAAATTCTAAGGGTCTAAATCAGTTCTCATTTTTCTCTCCCTTTGGGCAAGAGGAATGGATTCTGGTTTGATGCTCTTTGTAAAAACTGGAAAGCGCCCCCTGATCTGGCAGAGAACAGGGAGGCTGGTGGGATTCAGCTGGTGCATGAGGGTAGGAGCCGGCTTCTATTCCTGAGAAGGGGCCACACACACGGTCGGTGGCTGAACCCAGACAGCAGGATAATTCTTCCCAAAGCCTCAGGGAGCACCATAATGTTCTCAAATGTCCTTAACTGCTTGAGAAATAAAACACAATCATGCGAACTTGACCCCTGGATAAACGAAGGTCTGCTGAAATTCCACCAGGGCCTGAGAAGGAGCTGCCCGGGTGGTCCTGAGCGCCCAGGCTCTCAGCTGTAGCAGGGGGGCTGCCTTCTTCAAATTATCTGACACAAAGCCATTAGCTCCACAGAATAAGAAATTGTACAAGTTTCACCAAAGAAATTTCTCAGGATGGCTGCTGCCCAGGCCACACGGTAAGTTCACACAAACCTGAGATGCAACATTATTATTTCCTGTCCTCACGGACCCTGAAGTTCTAATTTTGTGATGACAGTAAATACCTGTTGTGTTTGCCTGCCTGGAACTATGTCCTGGGAAGAGGTCCTGACTTTGCTGGGGATCCACTGAATACATGAGAAAGGTTCTAGACTCACAGTGATTGGTTAGTGGGTGAGTGCATGATCCAGTTAGAGCAAAGAGATTTTGCCTGGGAATGCTGGGAGGAAGGGGGGGCCCCTTGCCTTTGGAACTTGAGGCTGAGTGAAGGAGAGTCTGGAGCAGCTGCAGCCACCTTGCCACCATGAGGGGCAAACTTGGAGCAGCCAGGGGCCTTGATGTGGAAACCAGAAATGAAGCCAAGGCAAGGGAGAGCAGAGGCAGGAGAGCCATGGAGGTCTGACGGGATTTGGGAGGTGCTGGGCTCAACCATGCCTGAAGCCAGCTGATCTGGGCCCTGGATCCAGCCGCATCGGAAGCTAGATTTTCAGTTGCGTGTACAACTGAAACTCTCTTTTTGTGTTTTTTGTCACTTGAAACCAAGAGTCCTAATGAGCACACCTGTCAATTGTTGAAGGCATGACACCTCCCATTTTAAAGTTAGAGACACCAAAATTTAGTGAGAGGGTGCGGGTGTCGTAAGACGGAGGAGGAAGGCCTGTCCCCACATCACCACCTTGATGCCTCCCATCAAACTGGTCTCCCAGGTCTCACAAACATTTAGAGAAGATGTTCCCCTGATGCTATAGGGTAGCTGCCTTTGAAAACCGAGCACTAAGGAAGAATCCATGTATTAAATTGAGATTTACATTTAGAATTCTCATTTCTGGAGGGATATTTTTCTCCAGGTGCCTGGAGAATAATGAGGGAAGAGTTAACATCATAAACAAGCCAGTGAGAGCTACCTTAACAGCTTCTGCTTCTCACTTGAAAACTTCCGCGAGTCGGAAAGAGGGAAGGGCTTGGCTTCCCCAGCACAGACTGAAAGCGGAAAGTAGCCTGAGATTTCCATAGAGTTCATTCATATGCATTTCACTCTCACATATTTCCAATAAGGCTTTTAAGAGCTGGGGAAGTGAATAGAACCCAGCAAATTAACTAGACCATTCTTGAATTCAGCTCCATCTTCAAAGGCTCAAAATTATTCTTTTCAAAGCAAAAACAACAAGAGGGACGATAAATCACGAAATAGGGAAAAAAAGACAAACAACCAGAGAACATACAAGGATTATATAAATAACACCATCACTGAGCCACTTGAGTCAAAGATAGTTTTCAAATGGCAGAACGAAAAACAACTAAAAACTCCATCGCAGGCTGTTAAAACACAGCCAAGCTGGCAGTAAGAACTTCATTTCTGGCTTCCAGTGAAAGTCAGGAGTTCGTTTTTGTAGAGGCTACGTGCAAGCTGGGCCATTTGGGCAACCAGAATAGATGGTTAAAATTAACAGTTAAAATTGGCAGCACTGAATTCTTGCAGAATCTAAGCAACAGCTTAAGCAGGGCTCATTTCGGGGGCCACTGCCAGCGCATGGGGGAAGCTGAGATCTTCTCGCAGACACGATTTCCTACAGAACACAGTGAATCTGAGAGGGACCGTGACTCCTAGGGAGGCCCACAGTCCTGCTGCCAGAAGAAGGGGCCTGTCATCTAGGGGATCAAATGTCCAGGGGGTGGGTTGACACCGCAGCAAACACATTTGTTTCAGGGGAGGCATAGCTGTGTAGAGCGGATGTAGCTTTCCCGCTGCCAAAGCTCCAGACATTTGGCTCAGACAGACTGGACACGTTAATACTCAGAATAATAAGGACCCAAGCACCTTGGTGATGGGGTTGGGAGTAAGGATGCTGGTTGGTATGAGCAGGGGGACGGTCATTTGTGGGTGCTGTTAATCTCAGCTGCACAGAAAACAAGATTCATGGACTCAAGACTGAGGGCTATACAGATCCTCAAGTCGGGTCCCTGAGTTCCACAGAGCTGAGGAAGACATGAACCAATATTCCAGGCACGTGTCATAGGAGAAAACAAGAACTGAATGAACTCGGAGGGTCAGCCTGCGATCCCCCGCTCCCACCATCCACGTACAACAACTATTTCCAAAACATCCAAGGGAAGCACTTGACATGGAGGCAAAGCGCTCTTATGAGATGTGGGGTGAGTCTGGCTTCTTTTAGCAACCCACGTGTCAGTAATGGCCTTAAACCTGGAACCTTCATTTCCCACACGGGAGGAATTTGAAAGGACAGTCACATTGATCAAATCTGCAGACGAATTTTAAATGTGGAAAAACTCTTTTGCTCATACACCTGGATTATTATAGCTGCTCACTGCAATAAGACAAAGATGTAACCCGCAAGAGAAACTGGGAATCTGAAGCATCTAAAGCAGCTGGACACCGGTCGCCGTTTCCCTGGAGACATCGGGGTCGGAGTCGGGCCTCCAGGTCCTGCATGTAAGGGGACCCGCATCCCACAGGTTCCGGGTGACGGCTGACGGCTGCCGCCACTCATGCATTCAACAGACATTCATAGAGGATTGCCCAGAACTTAACCATCAGTTATCCTGGTAATTTCATATGACCATGAACTACATTAGTGGATGGAATCTTAATAGGTCTCCCATTCGTTCATCCATCCATTCATTCAAAGTTGCCAAGCATCTCCATTTATTCATTCATTCATTCCCCCACTAATTCATCCATTCATTCAAAGTTGCCAAGCATCACTTGTTGAGTACCTGCTCTGTGGCAGGCAATGTTCTGGGAGTGCAGACAATAGGCAAATAGGTACATCAAAGAGCAAGTGGCATCACTAAATGGGGTGAGGTGGCAGAGAGCAGCAGGGCTGGCGGGTTGAGGCCATTCAGGCAGGGAGGCCAGGTGGAGACTTCAGTGACAGCAATGATCCAGCTCTGCCGTTATCTGGGGACCAGGCATTCTGGGCGGAGAGTGACACAGGACAGGAGGAGACAGAGGCAGGCGGGGACTTCAAGAAGGTGACACGTGCATTCCAGGTACTGGGCCCAGAACGTGCTGCACTTAGAGCAAATGTTCACGGTGTAGCTTTTAGTATTATCGCCACGGCCCACAGCTTACGTGCACAGCCTCGCTCTCGCTCACTGCTGTGCCTTAGCCCCTACGCATGGCTGACACAGGATGCTCAGGAGCCGCTTTTTGAATGAATGGAAGTGAGGATTCTTGGCTCAGCCCTTGGCACCCCGATCTCCACGAGCAGGTGTCCCGTGGAAAAGTCCTCGTAGATGGGACTAGCTCTGCTTGGACTTTTATTTTTTTAAGCTATGCCTCCACCAGCTACCAGAGATAAGGGTTGGCTGACGGTCCTATCTTACCTTGATTCCCATTAGAATAGCTTTGGGCAGTTTGATCATTCGTTCATTCTTTAACTGAACATGTGTTTCCACTTGCACATCACTTCACCTGCTTCTCCCAACCACCGTATTGAACAGAGGGGATGAGCTGAGCCTCCGGAGGGAGAGGCTCCCTGGGAAAGGTTCCGGGCTCCTGACCTTTCAGCTGGCTGAATGCCCAGACCTTCCTTAGGGTGGCCAGGTCCAGAGGTGAGGCTGAAACCACAAAGGGATCTCCAAGGAGTGTAAAATGTCAAAATATCCACCTACATTTCGTGGGAAAATATACCTCTAGCTTCCTTAGATACATCCTATACATCAAGGAAAAAAAAAATTATGCGATCCGGGAAGCAGCAGATCCAACAAAGTACAGAAAGGTGTAAAGGGAATTCCCAAGATGATGGTGAAGGGCATTTCCAGGCCCAGCTCGGATTTGGCCTCCGGAGCCACCAGCCTGGATAGGAAAAAGAGGCCGGGCTCCAGGCAGGACGTCTCAGGGGGAAATGGAATTAAAACATCCCCTGGAGCAGGACATCTCGAGAGGAATTCTACAGCTCGGGCAGAAAGTTTGGGAACAGGGGAGTGATGGGTACACAGAGGACTGAGCAAACACACAGAAAGAGGCAATTCACTCCAGGGAAAAGCAAAAGCTGTACCAAAAAGGAAATGCTGCCCTTTGCAGAGCCTGGCAGGTCGTGTGCAGAGCACCCGTTGTGGAGGATGGAAGAGAATTCAACTGGGGACATGACGTTTGAGATCGTCCAAGCTGGATGTCTGGTTGGACAAAAGAAGTGGGGTTCAGAGGCAGAATGTGACTTGGAGAACCAAATCTGGCAGTTGGCACACAGGTGGCATTCAAACCCACAGGGACCTAGCGAGTGTAGGTCAAGAAGAGACGTGGCTTCAGCCTGATTCTTGGGGATGTTTAGAGGGCGTCTGTGGGGAAGGAGGAAAGCTGGAAGAGGGTGGGGTCCTGGAAGCCTGGTGGGTGGGGAGATGGACCCCCTCAAACTGTGCCTCTGGGTCAAAGAGGATGAGGTCAGAGCACTAACCACTGAGCGGGACGTCCAGGGTGACTTAACAAGAGCCACGGCAATGGGGAGATGAAGGTGGGTCCCATGGGAGTGGGTTCAAGAAATATTGGGATTTGCAGCAGCATGGATGCAACCAGAGGTGATCATACTAAGTGAAGCAAGTCAGACAGAGAAAGACAAATACCATAGGATATCACTTACACGTGGAATCTAAAATACGACACAAATGAACGTATCTGCAAAACAGAAACGGACTCACAGACCTAGAGAACAGACTGGTGGTTGCCAAGGGGGAGGGCGTTGGGGGAGGGATGGAGTGGGAGGTTGGGATTAGCAGAGGCAGGCTCATATATGGCGTGGGTAAACAACAAGTTCCTACTGTATAGCACAGAGAGCTATATCCAGTATCCTATGATAAACCATAATGGGAAAGAATATTAAATAAAAGAATGTGTGTGTATATGTGTGTAACTGAGTCACTTTGCTGTGCAGCAGAAATTAACACAACACTGTATATCAACTATACTCCAATTTAAAAAAAAAGAAATAATGGGAGCTGCAGTCAGAGAGAATAGGCGGCCCCTTGGAGATATCTCACACTGTGGTCTCATGAGAATCACATTGGAACTCAGAGAGCTCTGATGACTTTTATTGAGGTAGGAGGACAAGGGCTAGACTGTCCTTCCATAGGACATGAGCACTTGTATAATGGGTGTCAGCCACGCATTTCAACTTCACCCCATCTAAAGCCGCTGCCCTCATCAATCTCTCACTTCATTCATTCTCTCATTCATGTGTCTTCCTTTTCTTGATCTGAACTTATTGAATTCTTCATGTACTTGTTGACTTACTCTCACTCTGTAAGGCAGAGGTCTTGTCCTACCCTGCACTGCATTCCCAGTTTTCAGAACAATGGCTGAGCAGCCAACACATAGGTGGCAGCCAGCAAACATTTGTTGAAAGAAGGAAGGAAGGAAGGAAGGAAGGAAGGAAGGAAGGAAGGAAGGAGGGAAGGAGGGAAGGAGGAATCAGGGCAGCAAGTGCAGCACGAGGGCCATCCGTGCTGGAAATCAAACGGACGCGCAAACGCTGGGAAGAACTCATCGGTCTTTGCTCCATTCAAGTCTCAACCTTTCTCTTCTAACACTTCTTTAAAAAAAAAATCAGAGCTCTAAGAAATTACGAAGTTGACACATTCATCCTTCATTAGTTTTTCTTCCTGTGCTCCCCCACTGATGAAGCATCCGTGTGTCCAAAATAGAGACAAGGATGAACACAGGGGGAAAAAGAAGCAAAAGAAGCCGGACGGTGCTCAGGGGATGCTGGGAGCTGAATGACGGACCTGGCTCTAGTGCACCTTCCCCGGCATCGAGTGCTTCGTAAATAAAACTCCAGGCTCACGGAAAATGATGCTCTGCTGAGAAAATCCGACCTGTCACCCTTGCTGGACAATACTTGTATTTCTGTCGGCTTATTATCTGTCCTGGAAATTCCCAGCCTGGGGATATGGCTTCTGGGGAGGCAGTGAAGGAGTGCGCATACCAGGCAGGTATCTCCAGGCACCGAAAGGTCCCTCACACACAGCAGGAGAAGATAAGAGTAACATCACTGTCTGTATCCCAGCAATATCCTTTCTGGATAGCATCTAATGAAACAGCGCTGCTCAGCGGGCCAGCCAGCTCACTATGAGAGGTCACAAGGACTGCAACTGTGTCCATCGCACCCGCCCGATGAACTCTATCCTTAGCGCGAGGTCTCCATAAATGATAACAGAAACAGCATCAGAAGTTATCTGCCCGATGCCACACGCTCCGCTAATAAACTCGGGAGCAGGAAAATCACTCTGACAGATAGGAGCCACCACCCAGGCAGGGTAAGCCATCGTGTCCTTTATTTGAGATCAAAGACCTGGAGGGACTGTCGGGGGATGGAAGGACCCACCGACTGGAGGAAGAGGTGTCTGCTGCGCATCCCAGCTGGCGCCACGTGGCGTCTGGAACCAGCACCTGTGCCAACGGTCACACTGTGCCCTGGCTGGAAAGGCCGGCTGCCCTCCCACGGGTGGGGGGCACCGGGCTTTGGGAAAGAATCGCAGTGAGAGATAGACACAGGGACCCAAGACCCATGGCTCTGAAAGAGGAATCCTCAGACGCATTTGGAGACAGCCAAGAGGACCGAGGCCTATGACTAAGGATGGGGCGGGAATGAACTTTCCTGGTCCCCAAACCATCACAAGTGATGTGGGGATACACATTCTGAACCGCTCAGTGCCC
>NW_006782851.1:3010283-3010899 GCF_000442215.2 Lipotes vexillifer
GAACCGCTCAGTGCCCCAATCCCCTCCCCGCCTCCCTCCCTCTGGTTTCTGTTCTTTGGTCTTCCTCCCCTCTTTTCTCTCCTTATTTCTCTCCTTTTCTTTCTTCTTTCTGTGTTCCCTGTCTCTCTCTTTCTCTCCTTGTCTCTCTCTTTCTCTCCCTGTCTCTCTCTTTCTCTCCCTGTCTCTCTCTCTCTTGTCCTTCGTTCATGAGATCACGCTGTACATATTTCTCTGAAACTTGGTTTGCTCACTTAGCAAACGGTCATGTAAACCTCCCCAAGAGAGCAGCTGTAAACCAAAATGACTCCTCCCAAGGCTGTCACGCTGCTCTGTGGTATGGATGCCCCGCGATTCACACAACCACACCCTGGGGTGAGCATTCGATTTAACCCCGTTACCTGTGCCCACACTACAGGACTGCAAACCAAACCAAACCATCATTTTGAACGGGTTCCTGTTTCTTACAGGGCATATTCGGCATGTTGCCAGAATGGAAGGTTGCAGGGTCGAAATAGACCTGTGTTTTTAGCTTTCATTGATGCTGTCAGGTTGCTTGCCCCCAGGGCTGAAGCAATTCATACCCTTTTCCATAATCCACCGGCGTGTCATTTTCCCT
>NW_006782851.1:3010909-3011574 GCF_000442215.2 Lipotes vexillifer
CCACCATCGACTGTTAGAGCTTTCCCCTTGATTTCTTTGCAGTTTAGAACATAATCGCAAGTCAACCTAGGAGAAACTAGAGAGCACGGGGACTCGTTCCGCGCCAGGAAGGAGAGGCAGGCGCTCCCTAGCCGGTGAGCAAGGGCTCCGGAGAGCAGCCAGCCAACCGCACCCAGGTCCCCTCCACCGCCCGCGTCCTCCCAGCCGCCAGCCTCAGCCCGGCTCACCTTCTGCAGGAGGTCGATTTCCTGCTGCTTGGCGCTGAGGACGGCCAGGGCTTGTTCATGCTCCAACTGCAGCTGCTGCCGCCGTTCCGCGGCCTCTCGCATGTGCTGCGTTGGGGGGAGGGCAGGTCAGGTCAGCCCAGCGCCCGGCAGGGAGCTGCGTCCTGGGTCCCCACGGCCGGCTCCCCGCTCTGACTCACCGCCTGCATCCCCGGCTTCTCCCGAGGGCAGCAGGGGCCAGCCGGGGAAACCCTCACACCCACAAGCCTCCCTCCCCCGTTTTCACATTTTCTAGTTTACATGCCAGGAGCACGTGAGCAGAGCTGCAGGTTCCCGTGCTGTGGAGGTGAAGCTCTCTTCTTCCTGTTTGGAAAAAATCCTCCCTTCTCTCCGTGTTTTTCCCCCAGGTCCTCTGCAGACACCAGCCAAGACCTATGGATC
>NW_006782851.1:3011807-3030852 GCF_000442215.2 Lipotes vexillifer
CCCTACATAGGGGTACTGTTCCAAGCTGTTTACTACCATTTAACTCATGTCATCCACAAAACTCGTAGGAGGGAGGTACTGTAACTAGCCCCATTCTACAGATGGGAAAACTGACACACCAAGTTTTCCTTGTTTGTCACACATGGTGAGTGGCCGTCTGGGATTCAAATCGGACGCCTCCGTGGAGCCTCTGAATCTCAGGGTTTGGTCCTGTCCGCTCGCCCTGGTGAAGCGGGGTGCTCAGCCCCAACAAGTCCAGATGCCCCCTCATCTGTCCCTCTGCAAAGGTCCCACCGAGGCAGGGAGTCCCAGGGCTGGACCCTTCCTCTGACCGGAGCATCTTCTCCCCACCTCTGATGATTTCTCGTCACCCAAAGTCATCCCCCAGGAGAACCCACCAGCAAGCATCCCAGGACGCCGGGACCTCCCCGGCCCTAACAGTGACCACCTGTGAACCCTGGTGGGGAGGAGACGTGAGAAAGGACACCATGCAGAAAAAAGGCGCGGGTGGGATAGACTTTCGCACAGGCAGAATCACAGGGTATGTTTCATGGCAAACCAGATGCACAACACTTGAATTCAGCTTCCCCCCCTCCCCTCCCTCCCTCCCTCCCTTCCTTCTTTCTTTCCTATTTCCTTTTTATAACGAGATCTATGCCAAAGGTGGCTTAGCAATCAACATTTTAAAAATCTGGATCTTTTCACAAAAGTTTTAGCCATGTGTCCCACCCGGAGGGGCTGGCAGAGGCTGAGTCAGAGCTGTTCCCTTCCCGAGCACACGCCGCCTTTTTGCCGCTGTCCGTGCAGACCCAGTCTCACCTTCCTGTGACCTGACATCCGAGGGCATGACCCGTGTTATACAGACAGGAGATACCTTGATATAATGGGGAAGGGACCCTAACATACCTTCCTCCTTAGCTTGAATTTGTTGATGACTTATTATTATTCCTTTTAAATTCTGCTTTAATTCTTTTACTTATTTTTATCCCCCAGGCTGGGGAAGGGGTCTCGGAGAGATAAGGGCAGAGAGACAAATTTATTCTCTTCACCATTTTTCCCAAGTCCATCCTACCCACTGCCACCAAAAGCTCTTTCCTTCTGGGAAGGACCTTGTTTGGCACTCAACGATTTTAACTGCAGATGGGGAAGCTTTGCGGGTTCACATCCCAAAGTTCTACTTTTTTTTTTTGCATTAAAAAGTGAAGTCTTCCTGCAGCCCGTGTTGCACGTGTTACATGCGTGGCGACATCACGCTCTGGCTTTGTCTCCAGTTTGGGGCTAAACAACCTTGCAGCCCCTCTGCTGTCTCACTTCCCTGGGAAGTTGCAATTTCTTAGCCCCTCGGTGGACGAATGCTGGTTTCACTGTTGCTATGGAAACTCTCACCAGAACCCAGGATCCTGGAAAGTTAGAACCCCTCAAACATGAACCAAATCCCCTGAAAAGGTGGAAATGGGTGTGCTTGTGGATGACCATAAACTGCCCCGAGTTGGGACTGCAATGGGTCGCTTGTGTCTATATGTGGGCGGGAGGAGAAACAGCACACACGCATCTTCTTGCATCCGCTCCAGTCTCCAGCCTTCCTGGTCTGACTGCGCCTCGCCTTCCTGGACAGGAGAGGGGTTATTGCTATGTAGCTTCCCAAGAGCCAGTCTTGAACACAGCTCTCCTGGCCCTGCGGAGCTCTGATTACCAATTTGGGCCTAGCAATTTCTAATGACCTCTCGTGACAGATTCGACTCCCCCCTGCCGACCACCAACCCACCCTGATTCAGTGACCAGTGGCCCAAGGCACCAGGCATTTTCAGGAACACTAAGACGAATCCCCAGAGCCTCTAAAGATGTCAGGAATTCTCTGAGCTTCCAAGAAGCTTTGGAAATTCTTCCACAAACACTTCTCACTGACTCAGAGGGATATTACTTTCGTCTGGTATTGGGTTTCTTCTTAAGGGCACTAGAGTTCATTAATACTTATCCTCCACCAACTTTCATGGGGTTGTCAGAGGGTCGATGGGACCGTGTGTGTGAGGCTTTTCGTTCTAGAGAGGAGTATTTCTGTTCCATTCCTTCATTCATTTACTTCTGTATATTTATTCACTCAACCAACATTTATTGGGTACCTGTCATGAGCCACGACACTGGGCATCAAGAACAACAGGGTCCTGCCTCCACGGATGGACATTGTAATTGGGCGAGCGGGTAAGAAAGGCCGTAGGCAAGCAAATAAACAAGGAAATGTCAATTGCAACAAGAAGCCTTAGGTTGAACCACTAAAATTGATATTCAATCATTTTGACTTATAAGACTGGCTATTTCACATAAGCCTAATCCTGTGATGAAACGTCAATCCAATGCTATGATGAAGACTCACTCATTCACTCGCTCACTCATTCGTTCATTCAACAAACAATTACCAAGTACTTGTCATGTGCCAGTCACCACCCTGGGTTCTGAAGGTGATAGCAGTGAAAACAAACACACACAAAACCAAGTCTCTTGGAGTTTACACTCGAGAGGGAGAGACAGACCCTACCCACGTATATTAAACAATATGGAGTGTGTCAGGTCGTCCTAAGTGTTAAGGAGAAAAATACGGCGTGGGACGGGGGGCTATGGAGCTGCAGGTGTAGCAGAGGCTGGCGGTACTCACTGAAGTGGCCGCGGAGCCTCCCCAGGAAGCAGCGGAGACCAGAGGCTGGTGACGGAGCCCCCCCGCCCCAACCCCCGAGGAAGGGCTGTGGGTGGAGTCCAGGCGTGGGAACAGCATGGCACCTGGATGCCGCCCATTCCCACCGAGCCGAGGCACTGAGCCAGGCTGCTAACAGGACTGTGGGGCACGGGGGCTGCACTGAGCTCCTAGGAAGCTTCCAGAAGGTTCCCTGCTCCAGACACCGCTCTCTGGTGCGGACAATGTCCCACAGGAGGGAAAGGGAGCCTTTATCCTCCATCACTTCAAGGAGGAACGTCTCTCCAGAGTGTGGCTGACTATAACCCCTTTGGTCTTGTTGGCCCGAACTGGCCAGATGCCCACCCTGAGGCCAACCCCCGGCCACCCGCAGGCTGAGGGGTCTTTGCACCCAGAAGGTGGGTCACGCCCCTCCTCTGCTCAGAGCCCCTCAGTGGTCCTCATCACACAGAGTAAAACCGCAGTGCTGCCGTGGCGGTGAGGCTGCACTCTGTCCGCCTCTCCCGCTCTGCTACACACACCCGGGCTTTCTTACTCTTTCCAAAGACCAGGCAAACTTCCACCTCAGGGCCTTTGCACATGCCGTTCCCTCTGCCAGTCACACTCTTCCCCCATCCCCAATATTGGAAGAGCTTGTCCAGGCTTTGCCCAAATACCACCTTCTCAGTGAAGCCATATTTAAAACTATAACCAACCGCCCTGCAGCATCCTTTTCTCCACCCTGCTTTATTTCACTCCAGAGCACTTAGCACCATCTAATATATTTCACACTTTACTAGCCCACTGTCTGCCTCCCCTCCCTAGGATGCAAACAGGCTCCTGTCTCAGGCTGTGGTCCCTGCCCTGGACAGGCCACTCAGTAAATAAGCCATCCTTTGTGATGTTCCCTCATGACTCCTTGGACTCAGCTCTGACCACCCAGTCTGTTCTAGCCACATTGGCCTCAGCCCAGCTCCGGGAATTTTCTGAACATTCCCCAGCAGGTGCTTGCAGGGACAGTGATGGTGGAGGTGTGTTTCCGGTATCTCAGGTCAATAAAAGGGCAGGGTGAGGTGATCAAGAACCAGACTGCCTGGGTTCAAATCCCAGCTCTGCTGCCTCTAGCTAGCGACTTAACCTCTCTGGGCTTCCTTTCCTCCTTCGGGATTAACTGTTTATTAGCATATGGATCAACTTTTCGATGGGTGATTAATTAACAATGTTGATTAGTTAATTAGGAATGAACACCTGCTTCGAAAAGGGGTTTTGAATATTACATGACTTAGGGTAGTACCTGGCATCTATGAAGCCTATTACCTTTTACTCTGAACATAAGAAAACCCCTTCCCATGGACCTTGTGCAGTATCACGTAAGGCAGGACCCTGTAATGCAGCTTCATGTAATAAAGGGTCATGTGATACAGTACCATGTGGGAGAGCATCATGTAATTTGGCATTGTGTAATAGAGCATCATGTTATAAAGTATCACGCAATTCAATATCATGTAATGCAGCATCATGTTATAAAGTATCACGTGATGCCACTTTAGTATAAAGCTCAAGGTGCATGGGGCAGGGGGGTCGGGGTAGAAGGTATTCGGTGAGCGGGGACTCTACCAGCAAGGCAGTGAGTGACTAGGATGATGGCATTGGTAAGATGGTGCAGTTAAACAAAATGTGCTACCATTTAGTAAGCACTTACTGAGTACCAGGCCCTATCTCACCCAGTGCTGAGGGCTGTGTGCTGTGCTCACTTTTACAACAGGCTACAGACTTAGGGAAGCTGAGCGCCTTGCTTAAGGCCACACAGGGTGCTGCAGCAGAGCCTGGAAGCCATCCCAAGAATGGCAAAGCACAGAGCCAGGGTCCGCCCGACCACTGACCCTTTGCTGGCCTTAGGTCGCTTCTCCATGGCCATCTTCCCCGTGAAACTCTACCAGGGGCAGATCCACATTTTCAGACTCCCAAAGAGCCAACCTGGTTGGGATGAACAATTAGGCAGCTGTCTAACGACACTATTGTTCCAGCTAATCTTTGCGCTTCTGTTTATTTTGGAAGTGGTCACTGCCAAATGCAGCCTGTGTCATCTTTATTTAGCTTTGTGAGGGAAGTTATTAATGGAAAGAAGGAAACCATCTTCCTTACAAGGATTCATTAGAAAGACTAACTGAATACAAAATTGCTCCAGGTGTGCTGTCGCAGGCATCGGGGTCACTGAAGGATAGAGGGGCCACAGACACTTAGTGGGCTCCTTGCTTAGAGGCAAAAGGGGACGGGGTGTGTGTAGGTCAGGTGGATGGGAACAGCTGGGATGGAAATAGCTGTCCTCGGGCTGAGGCACCAAGTCAATATAAAGTAGTTTTCAGGAAAGGAAAATGTGTAAAAATCTATGCCCCTCGGGCGTGTTACTGACCAGGGTCCTTAATCAACAGAAATTGATAGAAGGCCAGACAATTCCCGCAAGGCTCTAGCGGGGCCTCTGCTGCAGCAGCAGGGAGCGAAAAACAAACAACAGTTTCCCTTGCTGGCTCCTTATCTGGGGTGAGGGTAGGCGTGGGTCCAGGTGGCTGGGCAGAGGAGTAGCTTAGGTGGTTTGTGTACGGCTTAGGTGGTGTTGAGTGCAGGGGGCATGCACAGTGCCCTGCCTGCTCCTGACACCCTGTTTTTCCTCCAGGCTCTTCAGAAGTGGCAGTTGGATCTCTTTTTTTTTTTGGGGGGGGGCCTTTTTGTATCTTTTTATCCATAATTTGCCCCAACTGCAGATGCACACAGTTATTTTTAGTCCCTTATAGCTTCTTTGTATTTTATTGCTTGAGGAGACATTTGTCCAGGTGCAGGCACTGCAGCAAAGGGTCCAGGTCTCAGCCTGTCTCAGAGGGACATGGTGTTTGAGGTTAATTATGATGAGCGTCGCAGCTCGGGGGACAAGATTAGCTGGGAACTTTTTAAGCTTCTTTTGCATCTTCCCACATCCTACCTGTCCCTTCAAAGCCATGTTCCCCTCCAGCAACTGCCCATGTATCTGCTTCTTTTCTCAACACACTGCTTACGGGGTGTCTCTACTCACTGTCTCCACGACCTCACACCCCACTCACCCTTCAAAGCTTCTTTACCTTGGCACCCCTACCACCACTCAGCCGCAGCCTCCCGTCAAGATGACCAAGGGGCTCCCTGCTGTCCAAGCCAGCGGTCACTTCTCTGCCCAGGGACCCCATGTCTCAGCAGCATGCAACATGTAACATGGCGGAGGGTCATGAAACGCCCTCCGCTCCTGGCCCAGGGACCTCCACGCTGGCCCGGTGTCCCCTCTCCCTCTCCACTCCTGTCTGATCTCTGAACACTGGAGTGGCCGCTGCTCTGCTGACATTCTTTCTTTACAGGGTCTTATCCCACATCACATCTCAGTTTAACTGCCATTTACAAACTCACGCTGCCCAATGAAATGTTTATCTCGACACTCATATCCAACTGTCTACCCCTCACCTCCACGTGGCCCTACAGAAGGAAGCTCAGATCCAGCCTGTGTCCAAAATAGACTCTGACCTTCTCTCTCCAGCCACTTGTGTCCCCAGCTGCCCCATTCCAGCAAGGACCCCACCAGCCACTCAGTTCCTACAGCCCCCCTACCCTCCTTGCTCAGCATCCAAGGCTTTAGAAAATCTTGCATTTGCGCCAAAACCCTTCCTGGACTGGCTCCTTTCTCCATGTCCACTGCCGTCACTGCCTGACCGGCCGCTATCACCCCTCGGCCGGACCATAAGCAGACTTGAAGTTGGTCTTCCTGCCACCGGTCCTGCTACCCGACAGGTCCCCAAGAGAGGCCAGGGTGCTCTCTCCCAAACACGGCCATCTGTGATGGCTAATTTTGTGTCAACTCACCTGGGCTGAGGGATGCCCGGAGAGCTGGGAAAGCATGACCTCTGGGTGTGTCTGGGAGGGCGCTTCTGGATGAGACTAGCATTTGAATTGAGGTGCTGAGTACAGCAGATGGTTCCCCCACCCCCACCCCACCGTGTGAGAGAACACCATCCCATCTGCCTAGGACCCGAACGGAATGAGAGGCAGAGCAAGGAGGGATTCACGCTCTCTGCTTGAGCCAGGACATCTATTTTTCCTGCCCTAGGACATCAGCCTCCTGAATCTCGTGCTTTGGGGGTCAGATTGGGACTTACAGCATCAGCCCCTGAATTCTCAGGCCTCTGAACTTGGACTGAATTACACCACCAGCTTTCCCGGTTCTCCAGCTTGCAGCTGGCAGGCAGATCGTGGGATTTCTCGGCCTCCATAATTGCATGAGACGATTCCTAGAATAAACCTCCTCTTGTATCTACATATCTCTCTCTGTATATCCGACTGGTTCTGTTTCTCTGGAGAACCCTGACTAATACACTATCTTCTGCTTACAGCACTCAATGGCTGCCACTGCACTGAGAACAAAATTCAAAATCTTTGCTGCAGCTGATGGGGTCCTCCGTGATGGGGCCCGCTTCTCTGCCTAATCTCTTACTTGCCCCCTTCACTACGCCTTAGCCATGCTGGCCTCTGATCAGCTCCACTGTTACGTCAAGATCATCCCCACCCCCATGTCTTAGCATATGCCATTCCACTGCCTAAAATGCTGGTCCCTGCATCTTCACATGGCTGGCCCTTCACAGCATTTATCCCCTCCAGAGATTATCTTGTTTATTTATATGTTTATTAATTCTATGTCTTCCCTCCCCCTGCTAATCTGTGAGATCCACGAGATTAGAGAACTCATCTCCATCTGCTGACACACCCCAGGGTCTAACACAGTCTCTGGCACACAGTGGGATGGCATAAATGACAGGACAATGAAGTCCCTTATGCAGAACATCTTCCCCATGGCTCCAGCCCACCCTCACCTCTAGTCTCTCCATCACTGATGGTATCTATCATTATTCTGCATATAACAGATGTATTGTCATCATTATTATATGCATTATTATTATTCTGCATATAATCTATGCATTATTATTATGTATGCATTATTATTATGATTCTGCATATAGACTATAATAGGCTTTGTACTGTTCTGATTTATTTTGTGTAACTCTCACTTTCTCAGTTGGACTCTGAATGTCTCTTCCATGCCCGTATTCCACAGGCAGCAGAAGCCTGATTCACATTTGCCAAATGGAATTCAACCAATGCTTATGGATGGAAGACCCACCCTGTGGCTGTCAGGAAACTAGATTTCTGCCTTTGGAGAGACTAGAGGAGATACAATTCTCACCGCATTTTAACCAAACTGTGAACCAGACACATCAACTAACTCTCCCGGAGGGAAACCATGCTGGTAGGGTGAGTGTCATCCATTTGTCCCATGTCCTCTAGGAGGTGGACTTTGAAGACTGAGGAAGAGTAGAGTTAAATGGATGGTGAGAAAAAGTGTAAACTAAGCCTAAGAGAGAGATTGGGTTTAAGGCTGAAATCTGTGGAGTTAGGTGGATGGTGGGGAGAAAAAATTAACTCAGGCGACGGATGGGGTTGGACCTGCGAGCTGAACATTAGTAAGATCTGTGAACCAGCCAAAGCGGAGAAACAGACAAGACTCAAAAACACACGCACGGGGCTTCCGTGGTGGCGCAGCGGTTGAGAGTCCGCCTGCCGATGCAGGGGACGCGGGTTCGTGCCCCGGTCCGGGAGGATCCCGCGTGCCGCGGAGCGGCTGGGCCCGTGAGCCGTGGCCGCTGAGCCTGCGCGTCCGGAGCCTGTGCTCCGCGACGGGAGAGGCCGCGACAGTGAGAGGCCCGCGTAGCGCAACAAAACAAAACAACAACAACAAAAAACACGCACGGACTCAACATGCTCGTATGTCCTGGCATAAGGACATGCTATTGATTCGTCCAGTACAGCACTGATTTTCCAAATAGAGCCAGCAGATATGCCTATGTTGAAACACACATAGAAAACCACAGTGTTACAAGGTTAACATGTTGAGATATTAATCAGTATTTCTTTCTGTCTGTCCTTCCATTTCTCCTCCACTCCTCCCCCACGTCCCACCCAGATGGCGGGTCCATTCTGCACTCATTGCCTCAGGGAGGGTGCACAGGGTGAAGGGCAGAAAAAAGGACTCTCCCGGGCTTTGGCGCACAAACCCTACACCGATGAACTACTTGCGAGAACTACCTGAGGCTAGAACTTCCCTCCTCATCTGCAGAAAAATATTGCTTCATCAGAGGTCGACAGATAGGCTCACACGTGCATAGACACTGGTGAATTCCGGAGAGAAGGGCTTTGGCTCTGCTTTCTGGAAAGTTCCAGAGAGGTGAGACCCTAGAGAACTTATGCCTAACAGGTGAGTCCAGAAAACAAAGCTTTGACCCACCTGGCAGAGGTTTCTGCACTACACTGGCATAACCAAGAGTCAATGTGAACTCATACAACTAAACAATTAATCTTTAGTCCTTTTGTTAATTATACTTTGCAAGTTGCTGAAAGAGTAGATCTTAAAAGTTCTCATCACAAGAAAAAAAATTCTCTAACTATAGGTACAGTGATGGATGTTAACGAGACTTATGGCGGTGATCGTTTTGCAACATAGACAAATATCAAATCATAATGTTACACCTGAAACTGATACAATCCTTTGGTCTTGTATTTCACAATGATGTCATGTAACTTTAAGCCTTTTCTCCAAAATGATGGGAAAAATACCGTTAGACTGTGGCTTGTGGATTTTTAAAGCCTAGATGTAAATAATAAGAATTGGACAGAATGGTGGAAATCTCTGCATATGCATGCATGGGTGGGTGGGAGATGAAATCCTCCACCTTTTGGTATCATGTGGCCCCCAACCCCAACTTAGGTATAACCCTGGTGTGTGCCGGTAAACTGTCCTAATGCTCTCAGATCCATTTCTCCCCCTTCCCTGCTTTGCTCACAGAGAACTACATTTCCCAGACGGCCCTGCTCCTGCTTCTTGGGGACTGGCCAATTGGAGGCACCAGAAGGTGGGAAGAAGAGAGAAGCCAGGTATTTCTCCCTCTCTCTGCTTCCTGTGTTGTCTCCAGAGGTGGCTCTCCCTCCCCTGGGGCTCTAGCTCCTGCTGGGCAGCCCTCACCCACGGCTTCAGCCTCCGGCTCTGGGGAAGACCATCACCCCGCCCCCATCTGCGCAGCCTTAGAGGTGATATATCTCCAAGTGCATATCTGACTTCTCAGCTTTTCTACTGCCTGTGTAACTAATCTCCTGCATTAAAGTCCCTCCACCTGAAGACACCTAGATTGCTGTCTGCCTTTCAACTGAAATCTGGCTGAGAGACTGAAGGAAAAGGATGAAGCCAACTCCAAATTGACATTTCATTTCTAGCAGTCTTTCAAAATGAGCGTCTTAAGGGAATTAAGTAACTTTGGGGGGAAATGTTATATTTCTTTCACTTGAGTTTTTACAGTTAGATTCAAATCTGCTTTACTGTGATTTACTGTGACAACTGGAAGAAAAAAATGAAAACCCATTGAAATCTGAACTCTGCTGACACGCTGCAAAGTAAAGACTAATCAGTCCAGGAACATTTACAGCCTGAGAATGGCTTCATTTCCCTTACCCACAATTTCACCGGTTTGTTTTGATATCCCTTCGTTACTTTGCCTGAAAATTTTTCTACCAAAAAAAAAAAAAAAGATGTTTTTGACGCTTCCTCCCAACTAGGAAAAGTGGTTCCTTTCATTCTCAGTGTAGTTGGTCTTGGACTGAGAGCTGCTTTCATGAGTCTGTATTATCTCCTCCCCTGGAAGGCAGGGCACAGACATGCACTCTCAGTGTGCCCTGGAGCCTGTGGCTTGTGCAGAGTGGTGGAAAAAGTTCAAGGATGACACTCCCTGGGTCCGGGCCCCAGCCTTCTGTCTAGGAAGGCTTCTTGCCAAAACACCAAAGGCTGAAAGTCCAGCGGGCTGAGAGCTTACTAGAAATGGGACAAGACACAAACACCTTTCCATTTTATTTCTGACATACACCCATCTGCTGAATACTGGAAACTTTAGAGATGATGAAAAATGGAAACAAACACATCCTTCTGTCTCATTTTTCACCTTCCCTTCACAGTTACTGTGAAGATGTCCAGCGGATGGATGGACGGTTGGATGGATCGATGGACGGATGGATGGATGGATGGATGGACGGATGGATGGAAGGATGGATGGATCGAAGGATGGATGGGTGGGTGGCTGGATGACTTTGACAGCTGTAGCTGTCCCCACTTCCCTCACTGTCCAAGCTTGCCAATCAGCCCCTCGGCAGGCCACCATGTACCCCAGTGTTGGGCTAGCTTTCATGTCCCAGTAACGTTTCAAGGTCATTTCTGCCTCCCTGACTTCAATTAGGAGGTTCCCTCTTCCCTTAATGGTCTGATTTCCCCCTAAATATTCACGAATCCCCCTGTGCCCCAAGCCTAACTCAAACCTCACTTTCTCTAATTTGTCCCAATTACTCTCATCCTATTGACTTCCTGTTCTGCAATGGACGGCTGCTAATCGTCTCTGCCCAGCATGTATTTCCTGTTCAGATGACAGCAGTATATCCTGAATTATCGCAAGGACATCAGCCTTTCCCTCCTCTCAGCCTCACGTTTTGCAGGGAGTAGCCCCAACCCTTGGCTCCAGGGTTTGCATGTGATCTACACTCTTCTAGGTACATGAGCCCAAAGCTAGACCAAAGGGACAAATTTTGGTTTCATGAGACATTTACTGGAAATATTAGGAAAGAAAGAGACATTCTCTTCCGTGGTGACTAAATTGGTAGGACGCAAGCCAGGAGATGTCGGGTACCATCTTTGACATGACTTGGTGAGAGCCTGCCTGTGAACTGGACTGACAGAAAAAAAGCAGAGATAAAAGATGAAGAGAGACTATTCTTGGTGACATCACCTGAGTACCTTGATTCAACCTTGCCTGAAGCCTAACCTCGTTCATATTTCCCACTTTATAAACCAATTATTTCTGTCTCTTAAAACCATTTGACATAGGTTTGCATGAACTTGATCCCAAATGGTCCTCACTAAAATATTTTTCAACAGCATTTATGACTACCACAAAACTTACTTAATTCTGTAACGTCTCATATTATGCACTGAACCTTCATAACTTTTTGGTCTTGTTCCTCAAAATAAAGAGACAGCTGGTGGATCGTGACAAGTTTTGGAGTCCTTTCAATTCCCTGTTTTTGGGAAGAAACAGCCAGAGACCCAAAGGAGCTTTCCAGAAGCAAAATAACAACTTCTCAGCAGCAGAAAGAGGATAAACTGGGGTGCAAGGGCATGGGGGTGGAGTGGGGTGCAATTAGGTGGGGCTGGGGCAGGTGCTAGGTGCCATCTCTCTCCTGGGGCCAGGAAACAAAGTCCTAAGATCAAAGTCACTGGCAGCAAGTTTCGTTATTCAAGGAAATCACTCTTATCCACAGGGTACCTGTGGTGTGTACAGGTGGAAACCCATGAGTCCAGCAACAGAACCACCCAAGGGGGTTTCAGTGAAACTCTGGGCTGGACGGCCCGTCCAGAGGATTGAAACAGAGACCACACTTAAACCCACACTGGAGCTTTGCCACCCTGGGAAAGGGTTCGGGTGGAAGGAGGGAGAGACGTGGGCAGCCGTGAGCCTTCACGGGAGCTCCTGATACCGTGTGTGTGGCCCCCGCTGTCAAAGCCTCCTTGGTGTTTATTGCAGGTGGTACAACTGGTGGACATCAACGTCCTTCTTGTTTCTATAAGCAGACTGCTGGCATGGCTTTCCCAGAGTGTCCTGCCCGAGGTACCTAGCCCCAGGCATCACTGTCTTCCTTCTCATCTAAGCGTGTAACCTTTACTAAGTTCTCGAGTACTGTTGTGCTAAGTATTTAACACGTATAACATATTGAATCTTCACAACAACACTTGAAGCAGGAAATATTTTACTCCCATTTACAGCGAAGGAAACCGAGGCCCAGAGAGGTTAAGTAACTTGCCCCAGGTTGCCCCGCTAGTAAATGATGAGGCCGTATTTGAACACAGGTCTGTGCTCACATTCTCTCCACTCATCTGTCTGCTCTATGGGAGATTTCCTGCAGGACCTCACCCTTATTTGTGGGATGTGCTGACGTCCAGCAGACTTTGCAAGAAAGTCAATGCAAGAACATTTCCTGGACTTACTCCAGGTCCCTCTGGGGTTCTCAGGCCACTGAAGGCACGCTGCCCTTGGCCACGTGACCAGTGCACAGAGCACTCGGCGTTTCTCCAAGGAGGAAATTTACATCATCATCACTGGTATAAATTCCACAAGCCGTCATGATCCAGGCTGTCCCTGGGAGCACGAGGGGCCCACGGCTCCTTGCAGAGAGTCTGGAAACCCCGGCTTTCATTCCAAGACAGACTCCCACCAAATTCCTAAGGTTTGGCTTCTGCTTCCTTTTACAAACCTCTTCCCAATTCCAAGGGCACAGGCCACGTTCCACGGGAACATTTCACATCTGAAAAGCCCTGAAGATTGTGTGCCCCAGCGAGAAGGGCCTGTTTGATATGCTTTGCCTGTGGCGGGATGTATTTTTAAAGCGGTGACATTTATAGCCGGATGTCGGCATTAACACGAGTGTTTAAGTAGCCTACAAATGCCAAGATGCTGCTTCCCTGGGAAAGCTCAGATGTGACACAGTGGGGACGAGTGTGGGGCAAACGGCATCATCGCAGCCACGTTAGAGCAAAGGGGGGTTGTTTTCTGCTTTGGCTCCCGCCCTGCCTGGGCAAAGAAATTCAGGAAAGAGTCACTTCCCTCAATGGGAGTTAACAGCGATGCTCTTAATGTCACATTCATGGGATCTGGTACTCCCGGTGGAAATAACGAAGCATTTCGGCGCCCACAATTCCCTTCTACGAGACACCCGGTGAAAAGAATACAGCTCTTACTGAGTTCATGTCTTCAAAAACAAGGAGGAAGGCATTTAAAGCTGTGTGTTTCCTGTGCCTTATGACTTCCCGTCCCGTCTGTGGAAGTCAGATTCATTCATAATGAGGATCAGTGTGGAAAAGAGCCGTGGAAGCCGAAATATATTTTAGCCAAAGTATCTTGGTTTCTCAAACTGGAAAGAATTAGGAAGTCAGGAGCCCCCTTTTAAAACACTGGAGCTCTCCTGATTCCTGATTTGTTCTTAAGCCTCCAGACAAGCCTCTCTCTTGCGCATCTGACCCTGATGGATTCTGAAAACACGGGGACAGTGGCACTCAGAGTTATTAAGATCATCTTTCCAAAGCACAGTTTTCGTCACGTGCCAGTGGTCCCTGCCTGCCAGGCCTGGGGATTGAGGCCAGCCAGGTGCAGGGCATACGGTCAGCCAGGCCTGCGTTCAAATGTCGTTTCGACCACTTACAAGCGGTGCGCCCTGCGGTGAGGCGTGTGCCTCCTGAGTCGGCCTCGGTTTCTTCACTTACCGCGTGAAGGAGAAGAATCCAACCTCCCCAAGGTCACGACAAGGACGAGACGAGCCTCAGACTGACCTGCGCAGTCATGGCCGTCAATGCAATTATGGGTAAGTGTCGATTTTGGTTTTGCCATTTTATTTGCTTTCTGTTTGTTCCCTCTCCTTTCATCACTCTGTTTCGCCTTTCCTGCTTTCTTTGCAATGATTTGAATGTTTTTTAGTATCCCATTTCATGTATTTATTGGGTGTTCGACTATATATTTTTATATACCTTTTAGTGGTTGTTCCAGGGGTCTCAATATATGTGTCTGAATTAAAATAATCTATTCAGAATTAAATTTTCCCACTCCAAGTGGAATGCAGAAACACTACCACTGTCTCAGCATCTTTACTTTCTCTCTATGTCACGGTCTTCCCACGGATTATTACATCCACACACACTGAAAACCCTCAGTGTTATAAGTTTTCTTTGAACTGTCATACATATTTTAAAGGACCTAAGAGGAGAAAAATAGCCTATTATATCTCCCCAGCTACTTACCATTTCTGTTTCTCTCATCCACCCAGGACTTACTGAGCGCCAAGTACGTGACAAGGGCTAGCAACACCGTAAAGACAAAAACAGAAGTGGTCCTGGCTTGTGTGGAATTCACCTTCTAGTGGTAAGGATAAGTGTTAATCAAATAAGGATATAAAAATGCAAACTTGTGACAAGTGTCATGAAAGAGAAGTGCTGAATGCTGAGAGTCTTCCATCACTAAAAGATGAGCCCTGGGGACGTCAGCTTCCCTGGGGAGGTGACAGACGAGTGGATTTTTGAGGATGCATAGGAGTTGGTTAGAAGAGGGAAGAGCAAAGCATTCTATGCAGAGGGAGCAGTATGTGCAAAGGCCCTGTGGCAGAAGGGATCAAAGTGAGGTCAAGGGTGAAGGAAGGCTGGTGTGACTGGCATGGGGGGAGAGATGCAGAATGTTGGAGGGGAAGCCAAGGGGGCCGACAGGGACCAGACCATCAGGGCCTTGAAGGAATGTCATCCTCATTCTCAGAGCGATGGGCAGCCAGGCAAGGATGCAAGGATGTGGATCAGGGTATAACATGAGGGGATTTGTGTTTGCAAAGACTGTGGTATGGAGAAAAGATCAGAGGGGAGCCAGAGCAGAGGAAAGGAAGAGGCAGGAAGTTAGGGAACTTTTAATATAACCTGAGCAAGAGAGGAGCTGTGTGGTCTCAGGCAGCAGGAGTAGAAATTGAGGACAGTTAGGTTGGCTCAGGAGGTTTTTGGATGGCTTGCTTTAAATCTATAGGACTTTCCATGAACTGCACGGCCAGGATGAGGGACAGGGAATTGCACACCTCCGGATGGAGCAGCTGGGTAGATGGTGAAACAGGGAAACAGAATCCGATTGGGCTTCTTATTTCAGGGCCTGTGGGTTTGTGCTGAAATGGAGTTTACCTCCTGGACACGTGCTTTCGTTCATGCAAAAATAATTAATAATTATTAAATTATTAATTATTTAATAATTGTGAATTTATTCTTTTAATAATTATTACATTAGTAAAAATAACAATCTAACTCTAACCCTAACTGAACACTTAACTCTGTGCCAGATACTTGATGTCTGGGATAGAATAACGAGTAAGTCAAAGGTCATCTCTGTTCTTATGAAGTTTACATTCTGCTGGGGAGGGGTATGCAGAAACTAAACAAGGAATCTGGCAGATAATAAGAATTTCAGAGACTGATAGAGGAGGACGAGAACGCGAGGTGACGTGCAGGGAGAGAGGCAGTTGTAATTCTTCTCAAGCCGGTCAGGGAGGTGACATTTTAGCCGAGACCTACATGAGGACAAGCAACGCTCTGAGGAAAGCTCTGGAGGCAAGAGCCAGCTTGGCGTGTGTCCACTGGCTGCAGGGTTGCGAGGGGCTGGGGGTGGTGAGAGGTGAGGGAGAGGGGCAGATCTGGGAACAGATGAGGTGATCGCCCTGCTGTGGGTTCAGTTCTGGACAGTTCTGGACAGCAGGGGTCCAACTGTTGTGGGTCCAAATGGACGTGTTGAAGCCCTCACTTGACTACATGTCTCTAGATACGGACGTGACTCATTTTTAAATTATTGCACGAACGGTCTGCTTTTGGTGAACATCACGGTTGTATGGCTAATGCTACAATAAAGATCTGGGGCACACAGTGGGAGCTTTATGTCTCTGTACACTCCCAGAAGGGAGACTGCGGGAGAAAAGTATGCTGAAGCTGAATATGGACAGTTCCGGAAGCCAGAAAGACTTCACCTTCGGCCAGCATCGTGTAAGCATGCCTGCTCCCCACTCCTCGCTGGCCCTGGGCACTGTCCCTCCTAAGAGTTTCTTCATCTGATGAAGAGATCGGCATCTCGCTGTCGTTTTAATTTGCACTTTCCTGATGATCAGTGAAGTTGAACATTTTATATGCTTAGTAGCTCAGAATTTTGAAGGGCTGGGTGGGGATCCCAGCAGAGGACAAAGAACTGGGCTGCCTGCTGCACGGAAAAAATCGTCAACTCCATGGTGGGGTCCTGGGGGGGTGGGTCCGAGCCTCAGAATGAGATCTGGTCCCATCCTTTTGCTGGAAGCTAAGAAGACACGTGTGTGTCCCACAGCACCAGCCGATGAACTGGCGGTGCCTCTTACCTAAATCTCTCCCCATGGAGACAGGAGCGGAGAATGAAGATCCAGAAGCAATACATTTCCTGTTTCTTGCCAGTCTCTGAACATCTAGATAAAGCTATCATCTATTCGGATCAAGGGTTTTGCTGGAGATGGAGCCCTAAACATTATTCTCATGTTCAGAGAACCCTGGAGGGTTTTATTGGCATTTGAGTATCAGCACATAGAAAATGAACTCCAAAACCTTAATTAAACCTGACAGTGACTGCAGGCAGGTTTGTGTTCGTAGGTATAAGGATGAACCTCGGTGCACAGATGCAAAGTAATGGGAGGGGAAGAGGGAAGGAGCTGGAGATAAGGGGAGACTGTCACCTCGAGAGTTACTTATTTATCCCAGATAATCAGTTGTTCATTAACACAAAATAAGCGTCAGATTATCGTCACTGAAATTGACTAGTCTGTTGATTGTGAGAACAAAACCTGGTCCAGAATACTTTTTCCCTTGTCTTTGAATCATAAACTATAATAGGTTAAGTTTAAGTAATCAAAAATATTTTTATAGCGCTGGGTCAGATTTCTAGAATTTGCACTGTGTGCTGGTCAGATAACCGGAAAGGGGGCTGCAAAGTTTCCCTTGTAAACCTGCTGCCAGCACGGCCGGTCGGCAAAGTGCTCAGGGATCCTTGAAGTCAAGTAAAACGATGGGCCTGATTAACTCATGTTTTTTTAAAATTAAGTGAAAGTCAGTGTTGAAATACCTCACTCCACGGTCTTACTGGAGATGTCCAAATACTTAAATGATTTGGGGCTTCCCAGTGGATCAGTAGGGATGGGAGGGAAAAACACAGTCTCTCTCTCTCCAGGAACCTTTTTCCAAAAAAGGTGACACTCACAGCTTCTGGGTGGATGTGAATTTGGGGGACGCTCTTCATCCCCACACAGAGCTGTCCAGTAGCTTCTCCATGACTGCGGTTCCCACTGAGCTCCAGGAACTGCCCGCAGGCCCAGGGAAGGGGGGGACAACTGCCCGCTCTGCTGGTCTCTCTCTGCCTTCCCACCCCTGTCGGTTCCCCCGGCCCACGCCTCTCGAAACGGTCTCTGTGTTGAGCTCTCTTAAGTTAAACGCTTGGAGTGTGGCATCGTTCCCTGCCAGGATGCTAATGCTGTCCTAAAATAGAGACACATGTCTCTGTTGCATCTGACAAATACAGCCATCTTTCGGGTCCTGAGTAAGAAGACACAGGGAAGAGAGGCAGGATGCGCTCCCATCATACACAAAACCCGGAGCTTCGCAAGGTCCTTTTCCATTTCAGTGGAGCTGGTAAGATGCTAAGGATCTAGAATATCCTAAATATCTGGCAACAGGAAATTTACATGAAAGACACCAGTTTTTTTTGTTTTTTTGTTTTTTTTTTGCAGAATCCTTGAGTCCGAGAAGCTGGAGGGAAAAATCGCTTGGTTTACTCCGTTTATCACAAGGTTAGACACTTGTGCCAAGACCTAACCCAGGGGTTGCTGGGCTTGAAGGTGGGGAGCTCCGTGGGGGGACACCCTTGCCAGGCAGTCACCCAGCCTGGGCCGAGCAGAGGCTGGAAATCACCACCTCTCCTGTGGTTTGTCCTCTTGGAGAATCTCAGTCTCTGCCAGAAAGAGGCTGCACTTGATTTGTGGCTGCATTTTTACAGAAGCACTTGTAAGCCCCAAAGAAGTGATCCTTCTAGACAAGCTTCCTCGACCACAAGCCTTCACCTGCTCCATTATTCTCCACGATGGCAGAAGGTGTCTGCAGTAACAGGCCATGTCAGTATCATGCAGTCTCTCGCTCACACGTTCACTCATTCACTCATTCATTCATTTACTAATTTAATCAGTCAATCAATCTTTACCAAGTGCCTTCTAGATGTCAGATTTTGTCCTACGCACTGAAACAAAGTCTCTCTCAAAGAGGCTACATTTTGGTAGGAGAAAACAAACAACATACAGATAATTAAAACAAGCAAGGTAAGTTTCCTTGGAAGAAAATGAATTGGACGATGTGATAGCAACTTCCTATCACAGATAAGGTGGCCAAGAAAGTCATTGCCAAGTAAGTGACACGAAACCAAGACCTAATTAATTGACCCAGAGTCAGAAACACAAAGTGCTGAGGGAAACGGCCTTCCAGATGGAAGAAGCAGTAAGTGCAAAGGCCCTGGGGCGGACGTGAGTGCAGTAAGTTCCAGAAAGACAGGGATGGCCACTGGAGCTGGCTCCAGGCTGTAAGGGGTCATGGTAGGATGAGGGTTGAAGGACTGCGTGGGGGCCAGAGAGCACAGGGTCCCGCGGGAAAGAGGC
>NW_006782851.1:3030864-3088553 GCF_000442215.2 Lipotes vexillifer
GAAAGAGTCTAGATGTTCATCTCTGTGCAGTAAGAAGCAATTGGTGGGGCGGTAAGCAGCGGGGGCATGACGCAATTTCTGTTTTATCAAGGTGGCTGTGGCTCGACACCAGGGGATGGCCCATCTTAGGAAGGGCGTACATGCCTGATGGCTTTGCAGAGTGGAAGGCTCACCTCTTGGCTACTGTAAGCAAGGCAGGCTTGCGACTATCCCACCTCCCTCTCTCATTCGTTCAGCCCACAGACATTTATTGTACGGTTTCTCTACGCCAGGCTGGGCCCTGAGGATACAATGATAAGCAAAAAAGATATGGAACTTGCCCATATTGTGCTTCTCCTGGAGGGCAACCAGGACAAAAGCAATCCAGACGGCGGACACAGCAAATGCAAAGGCCCTGCGGTGGCTGGAGCACCCCAGGAAAAGACCGGAGAGGAGGCAGTGTATCTGAGAGTGAGGAGGGGGCTTGGCCTTCCACACCTTAAGTTATTTCTCTCCCTGGCCTCCTCTTTTAACCTTCTACCCCCCTTTTCATTCTATTTCTGCAACTCTGGCCTCTGCTCTGCTCCTCAGACATGGCAGGCACCAGCCCTCTGTCTCAACCCTTTGTATCTGCTGTTCCCTCTGCAGGAACATCCTTTCCCCAGACTTCTCACAACTGTCTTCTTCCCTTCACCCAGGCCTCCGTCCACATGGCACATAATCAGTGAGACCTTCCCAACCACTGAATATAAAGTAGCACTTTCATCTTCGTCACCCTCTATCCCCTCGTGTTTGTCACCCCCTGACACGTACATCAATCTATCAACTCTCTGCCAGAAGCAAGGACAGCACCTAGGAAGTGTTTGCCACATATTAGGTGCTCAATAAATACCTGTTGCATGAATGTGTCTTTTTTTTTTTTTTTTTAATATTTATGTGGTTGCGCTGGGTCTTAGTTGTGGCATGGGGGCTTCTTAGTTGTGGCATGGGGGCTCCTTAGTTGTGGCACGTAAACTCTCAGTTTCAGCATGCATGTTGGGATCCAGTTCCCTGACCAGGGATCAAACCCGGGCCCCCTGCATTGGGAGCACAGAGTCTTAACCACTGGACCATCAGGGAAATCCTGAGTACGTCTTTATGTGCGGGTTTTCATCAGGGCTATTACACTGGAAGGTCTGCAGGAAACCAGTGTCTGAGGCATCTGGGACCCATTTCCTCTGAATATCACCATATCTGGTCCTACTTTTCTGGCTGTTCAAGTGCAAAGTTACTTGGCGGCCCCCCTGATAGAGCAAAAAAGGACACTGAAAAAAAAATATTAACGTATCGATGTGCTGGTGCACTCCTGCTTTGCATAACCCATTACAGACCTTAAGGCGCACGTTGTCTTTTGCTAAATTGAATTATAAGTATGAAGACACGTGGCCCATCAGTGATATTTGGAAACAAAAAAGCCAACATATGGACGTGATCAATGAGTAATCATCAGCTCAGACAGACGCGCAACGCATGTTGGCCCGACTCCAGAGCTGTGTGACACCACATCAACATAAAATGCACGCTCTTCATTTACCGAATGGCACGTCCTCTCTGCCCCCATCGCTCTGAGAACTTGGAAGAAGATGGTGTCAGGTACAAGGCAGCACCATTTAGTTGACGACTGTGACCACCAGATGTTCAAAGGACAGGACGCCGTGGTCGCCTTCAGAGCTTCACACTTTAACCCCAATGAATTGTTCCTGCCTTTCACGTCATCTGATGACTGAATGAAGCCGCTTCCTGAGGATTAGCAGGGTGGTCCCCAGCGTGAGGACGGAGGTTCTCCCGCACCAAGGATCCCATGCTCACGGTGCACTCCGTCTCCAACACGAGGGGGTTCCCTGACCCCCAGTCCAAACCCCTAATGATCCGCATCACAGCCAACGGCTCCATCCCTCACCCAAATACACTTCCGAGCCCTTGGCATCACCCTTGGCCTTTCCCTATCATACCCCCCGGCCAAGCCGTCAGCAAATCCTGTTGATTTCACCTTGAAAATATACGCAAACTTGACCGCTTCTCTCTCCCCTCTGCTCCTGCCTTGGGCGACGCACCCACATCCCGTGTCTGGAGAATCCCTCCTAATCCACCCCTGTTCCCCAGCTGCTTCTCTCGGTGCGGCCACTGCAGTGACCCTCGACAAATGAAAAGCACATGCAGTCCATCAGCTCTCCAGCACCCCGCCCCGGGAGCATCGATCCCCTCCCCACGTGTATCCACTGGCTTGGTAAGGGGACGTCACATCTGTTCCTGCATCTCTTGAAACCAGGCCGGCCTGAAAGTTGCTTTGGCCGACGGTGGGGAGGGAGGGAGGGACTTGCACCCTTCCAGACTGGTCCTCATGCGTCCTCCCGCGCACCCCTCTCCTTCATGGCCCGTCATGCCGCTCTCAGAAGCCTTAGTTAGCCTGCTGGGGGCTGGAACAGCAGGGAACAAAGCCAGTCACCCTGACCCAAACCGTCCGGCGTCAACCAATAGCCGGCCAACTGCGTGTTCAGCCAAGTCCAGCCAAGACGACAGCACCGTGCAGCCAAGCCACAGCCTCGGGAATGGTACGAAAAGTTCTTGTTTTGAGCCGTGGGCTTTGGGCTGGTTTCTTATGCAGCAGTTTTGTGACAAACGTGTCTGGCGACACTTAGAGCAAATTCCAAAACGCTTGGATTTCTACTTGGGCTCATAAGACTGCCAGACCTCACCCCAATCTCAGCTTCATTTGCACCACCCGCCCCTCGTTCCCTGTTCACCAGCCACCCGGCTGATACTCGGACACGTCAGAAATCTGCCCATCTCAGCTCCTTGCACTTTCCACCTGCCTGGTGTTCCTCCCCTGAAAGTGGACAAGCCCCCTGCACCCCCTTCACTGAGAGGCACTCACTCTGCTCAGTTGATTTGTCTGTGAGGAGCCCCCTCCCAACCATTCTTTATTTTATTAAAGTGTACTTGATTTACAAGGTTGTGTTAGTTTCTGCTGTACAGCACAGTGACTCAGTTATACATATACAGACCTTCTTTTTCTTATTCTTTCTCATTATGGTTTATCGTAAGATATTAAATATCGTTTCCTGTGCTGTACGGTAGGACCTTGTCGTTTCCAGCTACTTTTTATTTATTTATTATTATTTGTGTGTGTGTGTGTGTGTGTGTGTGTGTGTGTGTGTGTGTGTGTGTGTGTGGTATGCGGGCCTCTCACTGTTGTGGCCTCTCCCGTTGCGGAGCACAGGCTCCGGACGCGCAGGCTCAGCGGCCATGGCTCACGGGCCCAGCCGCTCCGCGGCACGTGGGATCCTCCCGGACCGGGGCACGAACCCGCGTCCCCTGCATCGGCAGGCGGACTCTCAGCCACTGCGCCACCAGGGAAGGCCTCCAGCTACTTTTTAAAAGGGTCACTGCATCACTTCCTACTGCCTCGCCCGAATTTATTGTCCTTCAAAGCACTTATCACTGCCTGACATCATGTTACAAATGCGTGTCTTTTTCTGCATGGATTCTTCTCATTGACTCTGTTTTGCTAATTACAACATTTCTGCTGCCGGGAACCGGGCCTGGTACACAGGCAGTGCTCAATCAACATGTATGAATGAATGAGTGAGTGAATGAATGAATGAATGAATGGTCATGTAATAGACACTGTGGGCCAGGGACACCACTGTGTGTCCTGACTATGCAGAGCCCTGTTGAGATGCACGGGTACAGCCCTTTCTCTTGGTAAGGACGCTGGGTGTGGGGTGATTCCCAACCAGATAAGGTGGACGGGCGAAGGGGAGCCTTCTCATCCCATCTTTGCTCAAACTCTGATGTTTTCCATCTCTTGCTATTTTTAATTCCGTAGAACAGGAATGGCCCAGGCACATTACTTTTCCTATTCTTCAATTCCCACCACAAAGAACTCTCCCTGGGTTCTTCCTAGGTGTGGGGAATCTGGCTTTAAGGATTCCTCCCAATTTTCCTTGCTAAGAGCTCAGGAAAATGGCCTTTAGGTCTGCTTCCCCAAAGAAACCCCCGAAGAAAGACACATGGGAGAATGGCTCCTCGGTAGCTATGAAGATGCTGCTGAAGACATTTTCTACTACGTTGCTCTGCATCCCCCTCTGAGACGTCATTCCAAGTAAGAAAATCACGTTCAGTCCTCCATGCTTCGTTTTCCTGGGGAAACTCTCTTAGGGAGTGAGAATTATGTAATTGCCTATATCTCCTTTTATATCCAGGCTACATGGAAACACAGGCCAAATGAGAATCTTAGAGTAACTGTGTCTAACCTCCAGGCTGGCATATTTGAATTCTCCTTTCTCTTTATCTGAATTTTTCACTTCCATTCATATCATTTGAGCAATGTTCTATTACATGTGACGGTTTTGGTGATTTGACGATATTCTTGGAAAGAAGCATGAAACACATAGATAATGAATTCATCAATTATTATTTTTAAAAGTATAAAAATTGGGACGAATTCACATCAGGTTAACTATTATTGGTTTGGTTCGTGCAGGGGGTATTATTCTCATTGGACTGTCTTAGAAAACAGCCTCAAATCCTGTCTTCTCTGTTTTACGAATAGTTTTTGTATTTTGAAGGAAAACAGGCATTCCATTCACAATCTGGTAAAAAAAAAACAGTGACAGTGTGATTCTGCGGGCCACACAACCTGTCCCTACCCCAAACTAGCAGCTCAGCATTGTTGCTTCTCCCAGATGAGGGTCAGGGGTTAGCCAGCTGGTCCAGGCTCGGCGGCAGACACGCTGACACTGGAATCCTGCACCACACAACCTCCCCCTCAGGTGGCCCCCGAGCCTGGGCAAGTTCTCTTTGGTTCTCAGCAAATCACGTTGATCGACACTGGTTTGGGGATCAAATTCTCTTCAAATCAATGACAACTAGAGACATTACATCACACTCCAGGAGTTCTGGGGATGTCCAGGCAACTTCTGGAAATGCAACGTCATCATTTTGCCCAAGTTTACAGCAACGACAGGATTTTCTAAGCCGAGTCAGCTGCATCTCCGCCCAGCATGGCAATCACCTCCTCCCTTCTCCATCGCCCACTGATGGGCTTTGCTGCTCAAGAAAAAAAGGAAGGGGCTTCCCTGGTGGCGCAGTGGTTGAGAGTCCGCCTGCCGATGCAGGGGACGCGGGTTCGTGCCCCGGTCCGGGAAGATCCCACGTGCCGCGGAGCGGCTGGGCCCGTGAGCCATGGCCGCTGAGCCTGCGCGTCCGGAGCCTGTGCTCCGCAACGGGAGAGGCCACAGCAGTGAGAGGCCCGCAACCAGCAAAAAAAAAAAAAAGAAAAAAGAAAAAAAGAAAGGCTAAGGTGGAGTGGGGAGTTTGGGGTTAGCAGATGCAAACGATTACACTTAGCATGGATAAACAACAAGGTCCTACTGTACAGCACAGGGAACTATATTCAATATCCTGTGATAAACCATCATGGAAAAGAATATGAAAAAGAATATATACACGTATCACTGAATCACTTTGCTGTATAGCAGAAATTAACACAGCATTGTAAATCAACTCTACCTCAATGAAGTAAATTTAAAATAAAATAAAAAATAAAATACAACCACCAAATTGCAAAACAAAAAGACGGCTGATCTTGAATAGCCCTCTTATTATCATGACCAAAATATCAGAAGGAGAACATGGAAATCGCTGTGCTTTCAATCGGTCCAAACTGAGGCGATGCTGATCAAACATGCAGCTACCCCGCTTGAGGGGGGTTCTCTGAAAGCAGCAAAGTTTGGCAGGTTCTGTCCAGGAGCCCAGGGAGTTCAGCCACTGTAGTGGAATCATCACCTCCCCGACCTTTTCCCTCCTTGTTCTCAGCCCCAGAGGCTCTCAGTGCTGGGTGTGGGAAAGGGCAGATCACACAGGGTTTTGCAAATTTTTAAGACACGCGCTTTCCTTCAGCTGCCATGGAGTCAACCCCTTGCAAAGGACATGCCTCTCGTCATCTCCGGGTCTTCTTTCTCTCCCTTTTTGCACAGAGCAAAAAGCTTTCGAGAAAGAGCTCCGTTTGCTCCCGACAAGGTCCCTGCCCCAGGCCAGCCTGGTCGGGCGCATCCGGCGTTGCAGCCCTCCTGAGGGGGCCCCATCATCCAGTCACTCACTGAAATGGTACTGAGAAGAACTTTATGCAGAAGGTGCTCAGGGCCTGGCTTTGCTCCAGGATCAGAGCCAGGAAAGGGGCGGGGCAATGGGGGAGGATGGAGTCAGGGCGGGAGGGGAGGACAGGGGTCCCGAGAGGCGAGGCGAGGGCAGCTGCACGCTGCAGGGCTGTGACCAGGGAGGCGCCAGGCTTTGGGCAAGCGAGCTGGGCTGGCGGGTCCTGTGGATGGTTTGCGGATGGTGCTGGGACCGGTACTGCTCTGGCCACCCCGTGAAGAACAGGCTAGAACAGCACAGAGGGAGGCGGCGACCAAGAGAAGGCGAGGGCCAGACCCCGGCCCTGTGACGCTGTCATTTGTCCCCGTGGGCCCCTCACAGCCTCCAACCTCTCCCCCTCTTGCTGCTTTCCTGGTGACAAAGATGACCGTGTCCCGATGGCTGTTCACAGCCTGCCCATCAGCTATACCCAATTCCACCCTCAGAAACGGGGCCAGAGGGACAGGCCCATCCAGAGCCCACACCCTCCCCTCTGGACCACAGTCCAGCTCCCCAGACCCTGGAATTCCCCCTCCTCAAAGTCCCCAAGCGCCCACGCCAGCTCCTGCACAGGCCTCCTCCCTAGTCTGCCCCCCAGAAGGGCAGGTGACACCCCCGGGGTGTACCCCCTGGACAGGGTGGGCAGCCGAGGAGAGGGCTGTTTGCAGGGCGCCACGGACAGAACCTGGACGTGAACTCGGGCTGTCTCCACGTGTGCAAGGCCCTGGCGATGAGGCTCAAGCCCCAGGTCAGAAGGAAGGACGGCGGCCCCACGAGGCCAGTGAGAATGCACAGCCTTTCACCCACTCCAGGTAGCAGGAGAGACTGTCCTGAAGCCCGGCAGGCAGGAGACAAAGACGGGAATTTCATGCCCTGAAATTATAAACAGGGTCTCCTCTACCTACAGGTAGCATCAGTGCTGTTGGTCACCTCCTTCAGATACTCCAGGGGTAGGGCAGGCTGAATAATGTTCCCCAAAGATGTCCACCTCCCAGTCCCTGGGGCCTGTGACTATGCCACCTTAAACGACAAAGGGACCCTGCAGATGTGATTAAGTTAAGGACGTTGAGATGTGGAAATCATCCAAGTGGACGCAGTGTAATCACAGGGTCCTTAAAAGAGGGAGGCAGGAGGTCAGAGAGGAGAGAAGATGCTAATTGCTGGCTCTGCAATTAGCAACTTCTAATAACAGGGAGGGGCTGGGAGCAGCTGCCAGAAGGTGGGGAAGGCAGGGAAGGGTCTCCCCAAACCCTTCCGAAAGGCAGGCAGCTCTGCTGACACCTTGATTTTAGCCCCGTGTGACTCATTTTGGATCTGACCTCCTGAACTGTAAGAGAATACATTTGTTTTATTTCACGTTGGGACAATTTGTTACAGCAACAGTAACAAACTAATTCACAGAACTTCTCACCCTCGGTGCCAATGACAATTTGGGCCACTTATTTCTTTGCTGTGGAGGTGGTCCTGTGCATCGTAGGAGACTTAACAACATCCCCGGCCTCTGCACACGTGATGCTAATAGCCCGCTCCCCGGTCCCAGCCAGCAAAAATGTCTCCAGATTGTCAAATATCTCCTGGGGGCATAGTCACGTACACCGTCCTTCATGCTGACTTTACTCCAACAGACCCTCAGCAAAGCCCCCGGGCGCGCCTGGATTCCCAGCCCATCCGCCACTGAATTCACCAAACCCTGACTTTCACCAAACCCAAGCTTTACAGGTTGAGTTGAACGAAGCACGCTTTGTGCCTCAGAGAACTTGCAGTCAGTGGTCGAGGCAGCTGCGGAAATGCATAATTACATGGCGGTATCTCATTCCTTTACAGCTATGTTCTAAACTCAGAGCAAATGGTAAAAAGCAGCACGGTCAGGGTTAGCCTTGGCCTTTCCTCCAGAGAGTGTCAGGTGGACACACGGGGGCATCTTACATGCCACCAGCACTGGGTACAGATCTGCCACCTCCTGAGAGCCACACGAGGGGCGTGGGTCCCCTTCAGGGCCAGCAATGAGAGAACAGGGCATCTTCCCTCTTCAATTGAGATGTAATTCACATACCATAACATTCACCCTTTTAAAGTATACATTTCAGAGGTGTTGGTACATTCACAAGGTTGTGTAATCATCACACTAATTCCAGAACATTTTCATCACCCCCAGAAGAAACCCCGTATCCACTTCCCACCTCACCAAATAGTCCCAGCCAACCACTGATCTGTGTCCCCTCAGAGTTCTAGACGTTTCCCCCAAATAAGCTACAGATGCAGAGTTAAAATCACTTCCTGATGCAGGAGGGTGGGTGGGTGCAGCACAGCTCTGTTCCATGCGTGTGAAATACAAAGGCTTAATCTAGGTACTAGATTGTAGGAATGCAGGTGATGATTATTTTATTCTTTTATGTTTAAATATGTTTTCCCCACTATGAGAATCCAATAAAATTTTAACACTCAAAAAAAAAAAAAAGCCAAAGAATTCATTCAGCTTAACTCAGTAACATCAATAGCAAATCAACCCACCCATTAAATATTGAAGGAGATCCCAGCTCATCAAGAATGCATGAAGCTATCCAATTACCTGCACCCTGATAAAGCAATTTTCTGACTTAGCTATTCTCCTTATGACAAAGGTCGTTAACCATCTGAAGAACAGCTTAAAATTCATGAAGTTTGAAAAACCAAAGGTAGACACCTCTGGTCTTCAACATAAGCCCAATTTCCATTCCGGAGCGCTGCCTACCATCTCTTGTTCAGCAGTGTTTAACATTCCTAAGAAATGGAAATGCATAATAGGTTTTACAGGATCGCTTCCAGAAACATTCAAATTTTCTTAGTTACTGACTTGTATGCCGCAGAAAGGGTAAAAGCAGCGCCAAGAGCCCTGAATTTTGATGATCTTGAAACTCAGAAGGAGTTTCAACCACATTCTGCTTCGGAATTCCGCAGCCCCTCCTTCACGCTCACCCTCAGGAAAGCGGAAGTGAAGCCCATCCTACCTTTAGGACCTGTTCTAGGTTCTCCAGCTTGGCTTGGAGTTGGTGTTTCTCCTTCACGGCCAAATCGCGTTCTCTGGTCACTATGGTGAGCGTGTGTTTAAGCCGAGCATACTCTGCTTTCACCTACAAGTAGCAAGGATGGAGAGAAGGGGCTGTTTACAACATGCATAGGAGGTGCGGTGGGTATTTGTCCCCAGCTGTCATCTGTCACCTCCCCTTTTTGGAGACTCTTCCCCTCTGTCATCCTCAGTCATGGACTTCGTGGTGGGTCCACTCCTGCTGGGGTGAATACGCGTGACCACAGGCTGGCCAGTCAGCACACAGCCTCCCTCTTCATCCCGCCCATCCTCGCCACGGCCACAGTGATTGGCTCAGGACTGGGAATGTGACCCAGGTCTGGCCAATCAGTGTAATTCCATGCCCCGGATATGGTGATGGGTTGGGGCAGGGTACAGGACCCAGGCGCATCCGCGGAGAATGAGATATTGGCCTTGTGTAGGAATCTGGGAAGAGACTCTCTCTTTTGCCCTCTGGACTTGGAAAGTTGAGGACAAAGGCTGGAGCTACAGTGCCATGTGCCATCATGAGGGAAGAACTCAGCTGAGAATAGAGCCAAGAGATGCCGAGGGAGAAGCAGGGTCCTGATGACATCATTTGAGCACCTAGACCACGCTGTGCCTGAAGCTAACGTTTTCCTTTCCTGTTACTTTTGGGCCAATAGATTCCCTTGGTTTGCTTGTACCAATTTGAATTGTCTTCTGTCCCTTTGAACTGAAAGTCTTAACAGACAAAATGTTACCCAGATTGTCGAGCCATACTAATTCCTGTTGTCTAAAATTTTCACCCCTGTCTTAAAAGTGGACAAAAGTGACAACAAGGCTCCACATGGATTAGAATGATGGGTGTTCCAATAACCTCAGAAATCATGTCCATCCTAAGCCCACAACCCCCAGGACCACATTTAGAACCTATCTGGGAGGCTCCACTAATTCTCAATCTCTCCTCTAGCTTCTTTGAAACAGATAAGGGCAGCCATTGATGAGAGAAGTTACCTGATTTATTTTCCTTTATTTTTCATTGTGCAGCATATTTTAACCCAGCCACAGGATTTTAATTTCTTTCCCTCCTCCCCAAACATTACAACATGAATTACGTCTTCAGTAACAGACTGTCACAGAGTCATGTGTGTGTTTGTTTTTTTAGCTACGAAAGTCCTGTTTCAAACGCTTTAGGTACAGAGTGTTCGTTTAACCTTACAATTTCTGTGGCACAGAAAGAGAGGAAGGCACCCACTTGGCATTCCTAAATGGAACAGGGTTACATGGAAGCTGTTATTAAGAGGTCGTAGAGAGATCTGATTCACAGAGGTGTTTTCATGCCATTTTGCTACAGCATGATGCATCAGGCAATGAACGTGGGGAAAAATTCAAATGCTCCCTTGTGAAAATGTCATGACCTATAGGAATTAAGCAGTACCCACACTTGAACCTCAACACTGGGTTTGCTGAAAAGCCATCACTTCTCATGCTCTGGCTAATCAAGGAAACTAGACTTGGGACTAGTGTTCGAATACCCCAAGTCCAGTCTCATACAGTAGCCAGCATAAGCTCTCCGGAATAGAAATCAGATCTTGCTGCTTCCTGATTGAAACCTCCCGGGGCTGCCATGGAAATCAGAATAAAATCCAAACTCCTGATGTGGCCCCAAAGTCCTGTAGCATCTTGCCCACCCACCTCTCTGATCTGACCCGCAACTATTCACCCTGCTCAGCCACCCTGGCCTCTTTTTGTCCCTTGAACAAGCCAAGCTTATTCCCGCCCCAGGGCCTTTGCACGTGCTCTTCCCATTGGGGCATCCCTACCCAGCTCCCACTCCACCCTCCGTCTCTGCCAGTCTGGCTCCTTCTCATCAATTATGTCACTACTCAGACAAGCCCTCGGGTACCAAAATCCTCCCCACCTGTCTGCCTCCTTTCCCCTCACTGCTTTGCCCTGCTTTATTTTCCACGGGCGTTTATCATTACGTGAAATTATCCTGTGAGCTGTTTACGTTTTTCTTGGGGTTTCTCCTCATTAGAATGTAAGCTCCGATGGGAAAGGAGTTTTCTTTTGTGATCCGATTCTCTGTCGTCAGACAGGAGAAGCAGAGTGAACAGCCAAAGTCCACGTAAGTCAGGTGTTTCCAAGAAACTCAGATTCACGCGTTGTAGGGAAGCCTCCGACTTGGGTTTCAGGCTCCGTTTGCTGACCTCATTTATTTCCGTACATTTAGCTTTTATCCAGTCCCTTATAAGAGCACCGGGCAGTCAGGAATCACCCTCCCGAGGGCACTGACCAGGCCTTTGGCCAAGAATAGCCAATCCCCAGCCTGCAGAGAGACCACAACCCAGATGTGAATCTGGTAACTGACTGGCAGGCACCAGACCTGCTCTCCCACAGGGATGTTGCCAACGGTGGTTAGGACAGACATTAGAGGGTCAGGCCCACCCATAAATCCCGCTTACCCCACATGGAGCTAAAATGCTGTGCTTTTGTTGTGGGAAATACTGTGTTCATTGTATATAGTAACTTAACAGAAAGCAATACTGTTGGGGGAAAGAAGCAAGCTTTATTTGTCTTGAAGACAACGCTTTAAAGGATAGCAGCTGTGGACGAGGAAGAATCTGCCAGAGGACTTCTGGGCAACTAAAAGGCTCCGGAAGTCGTTGGCATTTGCACTTTAATACATCTAATATACTTCATCTCATGCCAAGATTGTGGTTTTGCATTTCTTTGACTTAAAATTTTCCATTGTGTCCCCTTTATGGTTCTCGGAATGATTAAGGTCACTTCCCTGGTTTGCAACAATGGAGAGAAAGTCTGCTGGTAAGGAGACAAAAGGATAGATTTGGGGAGAGACTGAGGTAGGCTGAATAAAGAAAGACCCCACAAGGACGTGCACATCCTAACCCTGGAGCCTGTGAATGTTACCTTACATGGCAAAAATGACTTGGAAGGCGGTGATTAAGATAAGGACCTTGAGATGCGGAGATTGTCCTGGATTATCCTGGGGGGTCCAGTGTAGCAATGACAAGGGTCCTGATGAGAAGAAGGCGGAGAATCGGGTCAGAAAAGAGAGATTTTAAAGATGCTGTACTGCCGGGTTTGGACAGGGAGGAAGGGGCCATGAGTCCAGGAATGCGGGCGCCTCTAGGAGCTGGAAAAGCTGAGAACGCAATTCTCTCCTGGAGCCTCCAGAAGGAAGGAGCCCTGCCGACACCTTGATTCTAGGACTTCTGACACCGACCAGTCTGGTTCCAGTGACTCCACAATTAAGAAAGGAAAAGTAAAAGAAAGTGTTGGCAACGTGAGGTTACATTGGTCTCGGAAACTCACATGAAAAATACCTGTGTGTGAAAATCTCTGATCTCTCCCAAGAAATGAAAATTCTCCACTGTCACTGGTCACATCACCCTCCAGCTCAGCTCCCTTAACTCGCCCACACCCACCTAAATGGCCCTTAGTAACGCTCCCCATTGCTTTTCGAGGTGTGGCATCTCTTTCCCGCAGGGACCCAGACTGAGATGCCGCGTGACCCCATTCTCCGTGACAGGCCAGCGGGAGTCTCTGGGGGGCAATGACCCCACGTGAACACGATGCTTTAGAAGAAAGGCTGGGCTGCTCCAGCTGCAGCGAGGATGGGACCCTCAGCAATGCTGCAGTGACCACAAGAGCCGCAGTCCCTGCGGGACGGCGTTGCAGGGGAGCAGGAGCCCGTGTCCCCAACCGTCTCCAGCAGGTGCCTCTGCCCTGGGCTCTGGAACTTCTGGTCGCATGAGAACAAGAATGCCCCCTGGGTGTTTACGTCACCCAGCCTGGGTCCCTGCTACCTGCAGCTGAAAGAACCGCAGCTGACTCTCGCAGAGAAGGGGGCTCTCTCTGATTTGGTAACAGCCGATCCTGTCTGGAAACAGGACTGAGGCTCCAAACAAAAAACGCTCTAAATGTCGACTCAACGGGCTGCTTGCAGCGCTGGAGTCTCAGGACCTCACGCCACTGCCCAGCCGGCCTTTCCAGCCCTGCCCGTCCCTGGAGCCTTGGAAGAGAGGCCCATCGGCTTACAAGTCCCTGGTCCCCGGCTGCCCAGTGTCCGGAGCTCAAAGCCGGTCACCTTCATGACCAGAGAACCCCATAGAGCCAAACCTGTGTCCTGGCACCTGGACTAGAACATTCTCCTGGGAATCAGCCAGGTTATCTACTGAAGGAAAAGGAAGTCTCGGACTAGCAGAAAGGATGGGAGAGATTTTCACTAAGATCTATAAACTCCCCTCCTTCACAACAAAGAAAAAGAGTTCCCAGATGTTCAAGCTTAAGAGCCCAGACAATTCCTCCTAAGGTGGAAAGCTAAGAACAGTGGACCCTTACAAGATTTTGTTGTTTAATAAAGGAAAAATAGATAATGATACTCAGGTGTGCCTGCTGGGCTTTTCCAGCCAAAGGTATGTGGCTCCACGAATCCCAAACGTCCACGTGTGGCAGCCGACAGATGCCCAGTTTTCTCAGTAATGCAAGGAAGAAGGGAGACCACCAGCTAGGGGGTGGCACGACCACTGTTCATACCAGTCATCTGTGACCGAACCCGGAATTCCAGCCAACCTCAGATTTCTGGCCAGCAGGTGAAAAGAGTTCACAGGTCATAGGTTCACAGGTCATGAACTTAACACCCCACACAGTACCTGGCTTCAGAACATGGGTACCACCGTGTCCTGCTTGCTGCCCGGGACCTCCCACCGCACACAGACACAGCGGCGCATTCCTGACTCAGGCACCAGATCCGGCCACTCGACTCGTCTCTATATCAAAATACAGATTTCGGTGGCAGCCACAGCAGCACCAGGTGGGAAAGTAGCTTAAAACATTTGGCAACAGTTACTCAGTGAGAAAGTAGCCTGAACCTCCAGTTAGCTACCAGAACAGCTGCCCAGTTTGGGCGGGGGGGAGCTTAATGGGCTCCTTTGAACCCAGGCAAGTAAGAAATTTGAAATCAGTTTAAAAAACAAAAAACGTTTGGTTTGCAGGCTTCGAGGGCATTGACCCCATCCTTTGCGCTGTGTCCTGCATTCCCAGCTCATTTGTTTCCTTCCACAGGGCTGCCTGCCCAAGGGAATTCAATGCAATATTCCAGATAGTCCAATATCCAATTTTGCACCTAAGAGGCAATCCCTTCTGGGCAGGCTTCAGGGAACACACTGACTGCATCCCTTTGCCTCAATAATTAAGAGCTTTGATCATTAAATTTGCTTACTTAATCAAGGCGACTAAAAAGCAGACTGCACATCCAAGCCCGAATCAGCTGGGGGAACTGGGAATTCCCAGACGTCTTCCAGAGAACCAGGAAGGTTCCTTGTGTTTCTACAGGTCACAGGGGTGGCCCCCCAGTGGATCTGGTGCTGTGGTTGTATGTTTTCAGCAGCAGCACAAACCGACCTGCCCCTCGCACATCCCCAAGTTACCCTGGGACACAGACGCCGGTCCCTGAGGGCAGTCTTTTTTTTTTCTTTAACATCTTTATTGGAGTATAATTGCTTTACAATGGTGTGTTAGTTTCTGCTTTATAACAAAGTGAATCAGCTACACATATACTTATATCCCCATATCTCCTCCCTCTTGGGAGTCTTTTAATGCTGAAGGGAGCTCATTTTCTGGGCCTTGAAGCTTTGTTTAAAAGGCCACAGCGGGGCTTCCCTGGTGGCGCAGTGGTTAGGAATCCACCTGCCAATGCAGGGGACACGGGTTCGAGCCCTGGGCCGGGAAGATCCCACACGCCGCAGACCAACTAAGCCCGTGCGCCACAACTACTGAGCCTGCGCTCTAGAGCCCGCAAGCCACAACTACTGAGCCCACGAGCCACAACTACTGAAGCCCGCGCACCTAGAGCCCGAGCTCCGCAACAAGAGAAGCCACCAAAATGAGAAGCCCGCAGACTGCAACAAAGAGTTGCCCAGGCTCGCTGCAACTAGAGAAAGCCCGTGCGCATCAACGAAGACCCAACGCAGCCAAAAATAAATAAATAAATAAATTTATAAAAGGCCATAGTGTGGAGGCAGCAGGGGAACAAGTGTCAAATCTTAAAGTGAAAAAATAATGTCGGACTTGGTGAGAGTTCTATGGGAGCAGGGGTGCCCCTCGGGGTAGCTAGAGAGCCAGGTCTGGGAACGAGACGGTGGTGGTACCCACCACCTGGGTCTGCCATCACCAAGCAGGGACCACACTCCGGGTGTAGGAACCCAGCTTAGGAGCAGACAGACGTGCACATGGAGTGATCTGAGCGAAAGAGAGAAAGCCAAAAAAAAAAGGAAAAAGAGGAAGAAAGAGAGAAAGCCATCCCAGCATCAACCCTTCCTCTGGCCAGCTTGCCCAGCCCTGTCGTCAGCCCGCCTCTGATGCCGAAAGCACCACCATTTTCTTCATCTTTGTTCCTGTTTAAATAAAAAGACTCTTGGGCTGAGAAGGTCACTAAGCCTCATTATGGATTCACACTTCAGCGTGAGTGAGTTTATCAGAGACTTTCCTGTTTGGAAGGAAAAAGGACAGAGGACACAGGGCCTGGCAGGAATAGGGGGCAAGGGGAACTAAAGGGAGAGTTGGGGGTGTAGAAAAAACACATCATTGTTTTAATCGTGGTAAAATACTCATGACATAAAATTTAACGTCCTCACCATTTTTAAGTGTACAGCTCAGTGACATAAAGTACGGTCACACAGTTGTGCAATCATCACCACCAGAACTTTCTCATCTTCCCAAACTGAAACTCTGTCCCCATTGGACACTAACTCCCCATCCCCCACTCCAGCCCCAGCACCCACCATCCTGCTTTCTGTCTCTAGGAATCTGACTGCTCTAGGGACTTTATATAAGTAGAATCCTACAGTATTTGTCCTTCTGTGACTGCCTTTTCACTGAGCATAATGTCCTCAAGGTTCACCCGTGTTGCAGCACCGCTGTCAGGACTTCCTTCCTTTAAAGGCTAATAGTCCATCGTATGTATATACCACCTTTTGTTATCCGTTCATTTGTAGATGGACACGGTGGCCTCCACATTTTGGCTATTGGGAATAATGCTGCTATGAACAGGGGTGGACAAATAGTTCTTCTCAATCCTGCTTTTCATTCTTTTGGGTGTATCTCCAGAAGTGGAATTGCTGGCTCATGGTGTGACTCCATTTTTAATTTGCTAAGGATCTGCCATCCTGTTCTCTGTAGTCCCTGCACCATTTTACATTCCCACCAACACTTGCTATTTTCTGAAAAGCACAACTTTTTTGGGGGGGGGGTGGAAAGAAAAAAAAAAAAGGCCAAATGGGAAGGCAGGAAAATAAGTATGAAATCAAGAAAGCTCTAATTTTTATAGTAAACTGAAATATGCTTTAGTAAATCTGTGAAATTAGCGACTCCAAACCACCAACCAATCGTTAACTAATACTTACTCTGAGCACCACTGTGTCCTGTTAGATCAGGTTCTGGGGATACAGTGATGGATATGAAGGCAAAGACCTCTGCTACCTGGGAGGTGACACTCTTACGGGGGGTGGGGGGACAGACACACACATTAGTGAAGACACATGATCGACCAAGTAATAACAGACACAGGAGGACAAAAGCCAGGTGAAGCCACATGGTTAGAAGGAGGAGGACGGAGGGACGCAGGTGGGAAGCAGGGAAGGTCTAGCTGAGGACGTGACTCTTAGGCTGACATGTGAAGAGCGAGAAGCTGACGGCCATTGGAAAAGGAGGGAGTAGAGCTCTAAGCAGGGAAAGTCATGGCCTGCCCGGCAGGCTTGGTGGTCAGAGGAGTAAAAAGAAGGTCAGCGTGGACAGAACTCCAGGAATCAAAGGTCGAGAGGCAGGTGACAAGGCTGAGCAAGGTGGCGGCCGTGGGGAAGAGCTGCATTCCTATTTGGGGAGGAAGTGTCCGCAGAGGGGCAACACCGTCTGGCTTGAATCACCAGATCACTCTTGATCCTGCCGGAAAATGACTGTCGGATGTCAGGAAGGGTGGTAAGCAGGCCGTTTCAGCATCTGGGCCAGAGAAGATGGCGGCCTGCATTGGTGGGACACAGTGGGGATGGGCTGTTCAGAGTGAGGTGCGGGGGTGACGAAAGGAAGAATCCTGCACCGCTCCCAGCATCTTGGCCTGAGCAGCTGGGCGATGGCCAGTCACTGGGATGAGAAAACTAGGAGAGGCAATGGTTTGGGGATCGGACATGGGAAGTTTTGCTCTGGCCCCGAGGTGAGCGAATAGACGTCTAAGTAGGGATACCTAGCAGACAGCAAACGAGACATTTCCCAAGTGCTTCGTGCAGCAGCCACATGATGAAATATAAGAGGCGGGACCCAGGGTCCCGGCCGCCCTCCTTTGGGTGGCCTGCAGTGAATCATCCCCCTCCACCTTCCCCAGGTCCCTGCCTGACAGCCCCCCTCCCGGTGGCCCATCAATAGTGGCTGTCGGTTACCTTGTCCAGCTGCCGGGCCCTTGCGGGAAGGCCTGCATGATGGGGTCTCAGGCGATGGTCTCCTTGGGCAGCATCCTTCAGTGCATTTTCCTAGAACAAAAGGAAAGGGCATCGTGAGATGAAGCCCCAACCTCCAGAGGCACGTGGAACACAGTGGTGACGGGTTTTGATTTGAAATTCGACGTGGGTTGGGTGTGGCTCTGCGATTCACAAGGCTTGTGGTACTGGATCGGTTTCTTCTCTTCTTTCTGAGCCATGAGTTTCCTACTCTATAAAACGGGAGGAATGATACTTTACGATGATGTTACAAGCAGATGATAAAATGATCTCTATAAAGCCTGTGGTGAAGTGTCCGGCAGATGATTCACGTCCGATACACAGTGTGCTGACCTGCATTACACGTCTGTGTCCTAAACAGGCAACAGAACTGCTCTCCAGCTGGAGTTTATGTCAAGCTTTGACCCGCCCCCTCTCCTCACAAACACTGCTCCAAACACGTTGCCATAAGAAACAGTAGATAACTGTCTTGCTCCAAAAGAAGATAAAAATCTACGAGGACTGTGGATGGCCTGGAACACGTGTGGTGGTGGAACTCCCAGGACCCGCCAGACTCTGGGTCCAGAAATGGGCAGAGAGAATGAGGACCCCAATTTTTCTTGCTACGCAGGACTGGAAGCATCCCACTTGAGGCTAGAGACCTGAGCAAAGGTCACCCACCTGACCCGAGACTGAGGTCAAGTCCCCAACCCCCAAAGAAGGCTGCCCAGAGCTCTAGCTCACATAAGGGAATTCCCTGGAGAGGCAGAGGGACCAGACCCCCTGGCTCAGTGATATCACCTGTGCAGGAAATCTGAGCTACCAGTAGTAAAACTGGGAGTGTCCACAGGGTGGGGTAGGACTACAAAGAAGATGAGCACAGAAAGAGATAGATTGGGGGTAAAAATGTCCCATGAAGGTGAGTCTGAAAATAGAAATTCCAAAACACAGAAAGAAAACTCACACTACTGAAGAGATTTAACAAAACCGGTAACCAGGGTGAACTGACTCCAGAAGAAATAAAAATGACAAAGCAACCTGACAATGACATCAGTGAGCAAAGTTGAGGGTCCTCGCAAAGGTAAAGGAAGGGATGACGTCCATTCAGAAAGCATAAGGAAGCAGCAGCAGGGACGATTAGTGGCCCACTGTGGAAGGTGACGGCAACGGCCACCAGTAGTCAGGTCTGCGGTTTTCTTGTTGGCTTGAAAACAAGTGTGTTCTCTGCTCACCTCCTAGGTGAGTTACTATCTGGGGAGCACCCACGTCTGAACTGACCTGGGAATCTCCTCTGCAATACTTTGAGAGTTCTGAATTTGGGCTCATTCACACTCGCGATAGGAAAGGGGCAGGAATCACACGGTTTTGAACACCTCCCACAAGAAGAAAGGCTCCTCCTGGCTGTTTTCAGGTCCCGTATTTCAGTCAAGCCCCCTTCCCCTCGGCCACCGTCGTTAGGATCTCCCCCTCTCCATGGCATCCCCCAGGTTTCCACGGTGCTGAAGCACAAGGACACAGTCTCCACGCGCCTCACCCGTGGGGTCTGGTTCTGGAAAACAATGATCCCCAACCTGTGGGAAAGTGCCTCCCTCCTCTGAGATGTCCCCAGCGGCATAAATTCATGGTTGTCTTTCTTAAGTCAAGCAGTTACAGTGGAGTCCCCTGCCAGCTCCTTGAAGAACCTGGAGACATTCTGAGATGTGCCACGTGTGAGAGTCACCAGCAATCACAGGGATGGGTGCACTGATCCAGACACCTGACTCCTGGCCTTGGAGGGCTTGGATGCCCCAAGGTGAACTACGGTGGCCATGTCTCAGGGAGTTACAGGAGCAACTTTAAACAGGGTTAGAATGTCAGTTCTGAGGTCAAACTGGCTAAATACAAACTCTAGCTCCTCTGTGTGTTAAGTCCTGTGACCTCTGGCAGGTTGTCCGACATCTCTACACTCTCTAAGACGGAAGGATGTAAAAGCGTCTACCCAAGCAGCCTTTGGGAGGATTAAAGGAGATGGTTCTCAGAGAGCACCAAGCACTTCCCTGTGCACAACGGCAGCTCAAGCAGGGGTCCCCTTCCCCACTGGAGGCACCACTGTCACTGTCCACACCTTCCGCATTCTGCCATATCCACCATCACCTCCCTCTGCAACTCCCCTAGAAAAGTGGATTGCAAGAAGGGAACATCGGGAAGAGAAGCATTGCCAACTCTTTCATCCAGTTTTACGGTGGTTGTAGAAAAGTTACATTCATCTATTTTATCTATATTCCATCTCAGTGACTCGAGGTCAGCTGCTGAACCTGATAAAATCAATCTTCACAAGAAAAAAAGCCCAGGATCTAAATCCAGTCCGGGAAGCACCGATCCACAGTGTCACCAGGCAAAAGGGGGGACACGTGGCCATCGCTCCCCCAAATCAGTCCAAGCACGAATCCACAATTGGGGTACAGCTTACTATACTGGTTCCACCAACCGAGAGGAGCTGGAACAGAAAGAGCTGCTGAAGAGCAAACTCATCCCCAGACGAACAATCCTGCACCCCACAGAAAACTCCCCAGCAGAAGGCAAAGCCCCTCATACAGTGATGCTGAAAGAACCCATTCAGCAATCAACACGTCCAGGTAAAAGCCCAAAGACGGGTGAGGATGCCACTTAAGCCACACAGACTATGCGATTTCTTTGCCAGATTATAGCATCTCATTTATCCAGACTTGCCGATCGCCCCTGAAACAGCCGAGAGGCGAGCATGGGGCAGGGGGCACATGTGGTCTCGCCCTCAGTGTTGCGGTGACAGCAGACATCGGTCCTCCCGCCCTTTGGAGTAACAGAGCACGGATGCTCCTCAGACATGCATGCATCTTGCGTTGCTCAGGGGAAAATTCAGAAAAAGCCTACTGCTCACGCTTCCAGTCCTATTAAGATCTGAGAAGCAACAAGACTTACCCTGGAAGCTTTCATCATTGACACCGTGCAGGACCAGAGCTGCCCACCCGGGGAAGCTGTCACCGCTCCAATTAAATCTAGCCCTTCTGGATAAATCAGTGTCACCAAAGCAGGGCTGCCAAGCAAGAGACGGAACACCTCACGTACTGGTCGCATGCTTGAGACCAGAAGGCCCCCCAAAGATGTGGGCTTTTAGTTGCAACACGACAAAATGAGACTCGCCAACAGGCGCGGGTGCACAAGCTATGACAATTCACAGGAGGAGGGGGACGGTGGGGACTTAATATAATCTGACACTCCTGCTGAGTGACGAGGTTTTTCACAGCCTGGGGTAAGGCGGCCGGCCACACCAGCGCCCAGATCACAGGTGTGCACACACATCTCCCCCCGCTACAGTGTGAGCCGCGCCACACTGGCTTGCCCTGTGCTGGGGGTTTGACACTGTTGACTACTGACCACATCTGAGGGCCCAGGAATTGAATCTGACAGCCCACGCCCACCGCCTGGAGATGCAAAGCCAGTGACTCATGCATTACTAGGACTGTGATATCAAAGAACTTTCCGAACACCAGCTGTATGAAATCACCCTTGAAGCTCAGTCTTCTCGACCTGAAATGACGATTGTTAAGAGAGAAAAACCAGCCTCTGTGTATCTGTTCACTTCGTCGGAAATGGTACAGCTTTCCTGTCCTTGGGAGATTCTCAATGTCGTGATGGGAGCAGATTGAGTCTTGGATACTTTACATTTAAAGCCATCCAAGTAAGAGGGTTTAGGATTCACCAAACAGTGGATGCATGAGACAGGGTCTACGCTGTAGGAATCCAAACACACAGTTTGTCGAATCTAGTTGTCTGCAACCACAGATAGAAAAGGGCACAGTCCTTATTTCCACTTTGTAGATGAACATTTGGAGGTTAGGACCAGCTCCCAGAAGGCTGATCAGAGAGCTCTGGTACTGAGCTGAGGACACCTGGGGCCAGTTAGCCCTGAAGCCTGAGTCATGGGAGTGAGTGCCATCTGCCAGTGAGACTAAAGGGAGGACCCAGGACAGAGTGAGAGAAACACAGATATTACAATGGGCAGAAGAGCCTCCTGCAAAGGGCTGGGCAGGAGTGATGGGAAAAAAGGAGTGTGACGTCCTGTAAGCTAAGGAAGCACAAGCTTGAGGATGAGGGTCCACAGCATCAAATGCTGCCCAAGCCGGGTGAGGACCACAGGGCAGACGCGGTCTTAGTGGGCGCAGCATTGAAGACGTCCCCCATGACCTTCAAGAGAGGTGCTGAGAGAGAACCCTCCTACGCTCTTGATGGGAATGTAAGTTGGTGCAGCCACTATGGAGAACAGTATGGAGGTTGCTCAAAAATCTAAAAATGGAGCTACCATATGGTCCAGCGATCCTACTCCTGGGCATATATCCGGAGAAAACTCTAATTCAAAAAGACACACGCATCCCAGTGTTCATAGCGGCACTATTCACAATAGCCAAGATACGGAAACAACCTAAATGTCCATCGACAGATGAATGGATAAAGAGGATGCGGTGCATATATACAATGGAATATTACTCAGCCATAGAAAAGAATGAAATAATGCCATTTGCAGCTACATGGATGGACCTAGAAATGATCATACTAAGTGAACTAAGTCAGACAGAGAAAGACAAATATCATAGGATAGCACTTCTATGTGGAATCTATAAAAAAAAAATGATACGAATGAACTTATTTACAAAACAGAAATAGACTTACAGACAGAGAGAACAGACTTATGGTTACCAAAGGGGAAGGGAGGGAGGGATAAATTAGGAATTTGGGATTAGCAGATACACACTACTATATAGGTAAAACAGATAAATAACAAGGATCTACTGTGTGGCACAGGGAACCATACTCAGGATCTTATAATAACCTACAATGGAAAAGAATCTGAAAAAGAATATATGTGCACAACTGAATCACTTTGCTGCACACCTGAAACATTGTAAATTACCTCTACTTCAAAAAAATAGAAAGTTTTAAAAAGTTTTCAAAAATAAAATAAAAATACAAAGACAGGTGCTGAGGATGGAATAGCAGAGGTCACCGTGTGACAGACAGGAGAGGTCCAGAAACTGAGAGTCGATAGTTCTTGGAAGAATACTGGGTTGAACAGGAGAAGCGAGCCCGAGATGAGCCTCCGAGGGATGTGGGTGGCCGCGGGAAGGCAGAGGAGATGCAGGCTCTGGCAGCAGCAGTGGTGGGTAACAAAACCCAGTGGCTCCACCCTCCTCCTGCAGGTAAGTGGCTGTTGGCGGGTGATGGAAACAGTGACACTCGCGGGAAATCCAGTTAAGGCTGCAGGTGGTGACGCTCATGCGAGCGGCAGGCCACACTGGGAAGGAGCAAGGGCAGGAGAAAAGCACAAAGCACTTCGGGGATGAGACCACGTGAGGGGAGATGAATGCACACTCAATTACATCGCGGCTGCAATGCACGGAGCTCCTACTCTGAGCCAGGAGCTGATCTAAGCTCGTTGCTTCCTTGTTTTTCTTTTTAAAAGCTCATCCAATTCTCACAACATCTCTGTGAGGTGGACACTACTATCCCCACTTGGTATACGAGGAAACTAAGGCACCAAGGGTTAAGTAACCTGAACAGGTAACCTCCACGTAGCAGGTGGGGCAGCTCCCCAGCATTGCACCACGCTGCTCCCTGCACCCCCGTCGCCCCCAACTCTCTTTCTGAAGAGCAATGTCCTGCAGCTTTCCTGGTCCCGGGAGCTGCCAATGGGCTCAGAAATGCCTCCAGCTGGGAGGAGTGGGTGTCCTGGGAGACCTGGGACAGCATTCCTCAGGCTCGGGGCTGAAGATACAGTCTTGGGGGGTGGTCTATGAAAAGAAAATGTTGGTATTTTTTATTTTCATGAAATCTAAAAGGAATAAATATAAGCATATCCCTTGTCCCCTTACCACTCTACTGAATTTCAATGCCTGTGTGTGTGTGTGTGTGTGTGTGTGTGTGTGTGTGTGTGTCTGCACTGGCTTGAAGAATTACCATCTTGACTGCCCCAAGGTAATGAAAAGATAACAAAGGCTAACATAAATGGTGCTTTCATACCAAGTGCAAAGCCACATGCCTTCACGTGTGCTTAAGAATCAAAGATTTTGCAGGAGTTTGAAAGAGATCAACGGTAGGAATGTTGAATCAACTTTCAGGCAGCTGTCACCATCTGCCTAAGTAAAGTTACGTAAAGGGCACCATCTTTACTTACAGAGGAAAATTCAGTTTAAATAAAATAATATCATCCGACACATTAAATTACAGTAAGTTTGAATTTTGAACTTTATTGGCTTCTCTCATTTGTTTCTTTCTAACCTGTTCATTTGTGTCGGCTGTATGGTTCAGAAAAGCTGTAAAAATTTTATAAACCAGTTTTATCACTGTGCACGTGTAATTACATTATGAATTATAAATATATAATCATACTATGTTCAAATATAATAAAGACTGTTGTTATAATGTGCAAGTCTAGTAGAATCATATTGTGTAAGAGTGATATAATTACCAATTATAATAATACATAGTAAAAATTATGAAAGTCAACACTGGGATGTGCTTGATAATATTTTTCTTTCTGAAAAAGTCTTCCTGAGTGGCTCTAGCCTAAAGGCATGGGCGGGGGAGGATGGAGTAAGCGCAGGAGAGAAAGGAAGGGGGAATAACAGGATGGCGTGGAGTGCCTGGGGTGAGAGAGCCGGAAGGAAGGGGGAGGAGCTTGCTTTGTTCCTGTCCAGGGTCCTGACCATGGCTGAGCCCCACTCCTGCCTCTTGTGGTCAAGGCCCAGGACAGCGTCTAAGTCATCACATGCTTTGGAGTAATACCGAGACTCAGAAGACCTGGGTTTGAGACCTAATTCTAACATTTACCAACTGTGATTCTGGGTAAATCCTTTAACCCTCTGAGCATTCCTGGCAATTTAAATGAGATAATGCACATAAGCACACTCTGCAATCTGTAAAGGGCAATTTGAATGTGAAAGACCGTTATGTAAATAAAGGGACTGCCTCTGTTTTCCCCGTAATGCTCTGGGGTTCGGGGCAGGGAGACAGAAATCCAAATCTCTAAGCCCCCATCTGTATTCAGAAAAACCCATAAATGTGCACTTGGAATACACGCTATTCCTTGACCTGTTTGATATTCAGGCATCGTACATATGCCAATAATGCAATTACGGAAAAGCACACCGTGCTATTTAAAAGCTCTTTTTCTAATATAGGTTAAAGACGAGCTGAAATGGAAAAATATAACACACCAAGCAGGTTGTAATGCTAAGCTCATGACCCAGACAAACATTTGTATTTTAAAGAAAGCGTCTCTCAGTGATTGTATTTCATCAGTTTACATGTACTTACTATGTGTGCTTGGTCCTTCTAATGGTTAAAAATAAGCACAGTGAAATTTATGCTTGGTTCCCATTGGTCACTATCGTCAGTACACAGGCTGTGGCCCCAAAGACAGCTCTTCTCTACCAAACATGGTGGGACTGGACCTAGGAGAGTTATTCGACACGGGACTAACAAGGGCAGGGGGGCACGGGGAGACGAAGACAGGACGGTTAAAACGTAGAAGAGCTGGAACTCTCCTACATTGCTGGTGGGGACATCAAACGGTGCAGCCGCTGTGGAAAGAACTGGATGTTTCCTCGAAAGGGTTAAACAGAATTACCTTATGACCCCGTGATTCCAGAATTACCTTATGATGACCCCGTGATTGCAGAATTACCCTATGACCCCGTGATTCCAGAATTACCCTATGACCCCGTGATTCCAGACTTACCCTATGACCCCGTGATTCCAGAATTACCCTATGACCCCGTGATTCCAGAATTACCCTATGACCCCGTGATTCCAGAATTACCCTATGACCCCGTGATTCCAGAATTACCCTATGACCCCGTGATTCCACTCTTAGATATATACCCAAAAGAACTGAAAAAAAGGGGTCCAAACAAATCCTTGTACGTAAATGTTCACAGCAGCACTATTCACAATGGCCAAAATGTGGGAAAAAGTCAGATAGGTGTCCATCAGCTGAGGGACACATAAACAAAATGTGGTCTCTCCATACGACGGCATGTCATTCAGCCATAAAAAGGAATGAAGCATTGACACACGCTACAAGGTGAACCTTGAAAACATCAAGCTAAGTGAAAGAAGCCAGACACGAAATGTTACATACTGTGTATATTTGGTATGAAATATAAAAAATAGGTAAATCCATAAAGACAGAAAGCACACTTCTGGTTGCCAGCGACTGTGGGGAGGGGGGAAGCGGGAGTGATTGCTCAATGGATACGGGGTTTCCCTTTGGGGTGATGAAAATGTTTTAGAACCAGACAGAGGTGGTGGCTGTACAACACTGTGAACGTGCTTAAATGCCACTGAATTGTTTACTATAAAACTGTTAATTTTATGTTGTATGAATTTAACCTCAATTTTTGAAAATTGTCATCAATTCCTCCAGCAACAGAGGCTGAAGTGCTGTGAGAGAAGAAAGGTTATTCCCCAACTATTTCTCCATAAGCTTTTCCTGTTGGAAGGATCTCCCGCATTGAGACCCACTTGGGACAACTGGTCTCCTAGATGCAAACAACACTGCATCTGGTCCTCAACCAATAAGCAGCAGTCCCCCCCCCCCCCCCCCCCAGGGAAAAGCCGAGACCTGTTAGGTTCATCTCTAATATGGCTCCTGCCAAAGGGACCTTCAGGATCACTTTTTCTATATACGACTTTGGCATAACCTGCTGACTTTGGAACTGAATGCTGGCATAAAATGCAACTATTCCATAGGCTTGTTCAGCATACACAATGCATAAGAATTTTAAAACCATCTTCCACCTACTCTCCAAAAAGAATTTAAAGATGCCTGTAATAAAATATTTATGCAATAGGGTGGTTAAGAATTAAAAAAAAAAAAAAAGAGTACAATATATAGAAAAATGTATAACCAGGGAATCACATAGAGGATTTTACCCATTGACTGAATATCACATTTGAGCACCGAGCTTGCCAGCTACGAATTGGAAGGACACGCGATCAGTTAGAAATTTGTTCATGTAAAGGATGAGCCTCCTAGGATCCTTCCACAAATAACATGGCGATAAAAAAATATTTAAGTGCCTTTTAAAAAAGTGTTTGCTTTTTCAAGAGATAGTTTATCAGTGACCACATTGTTACAATATTGTTACAAAATGGCACCACTCCTTTAAGAGCTTCAGCGTCTTACACTCCTGCCAACCTAGAGGCTTTCTTTCCTTCACCACATTCCAAATTCTTGATCATGGAAACTTTGAGTTATACAAGCAAATGGAAGCAGTTGTGCTGCAAACTGGCCCAACCAGGCAGAGTCAGGCTGTAACCTTGGGCAAACTGAGCAGCCACTCACTCGGTAATACCAAGTGTCTCCCCCAAAGACCTATCACTCCGATTGATTAGTGACTGGATTTGCCTTATGACTCAGAGACCTCCGGGTGTTAGAAAATACATATTTGAGTTTAGGTCCAAATCTGTCTTCTGTCCACATCGTGGTACATCAAAAGTCATAGAAAACAGACCAAATTCCTTTTCTACCTGGATGTTTCAGATATCTTTTTTTTTTGGCTGTGCTGCGCGGCATGCAAGATGCAGAATCTTAGTTCCCCGACCAGGGATTGAACCCGTGTCCCCTGCAGCGGAAGCATGGAGTCTTAACCACTGGACTGCCAGGGAAGTCCCTGGATGTTTCAGGTATTTTTAAGATAACTTTTTGTTTTTATTGAGTTATAATTAACATGCAATATTATATTAGTTTCAGATGTATAGCATAGTGATTTGATATTTTTATACATAATGAAATAATCACTGCAGTAGGACGAGTTACCATCGTCACCATACAAAGTTCTCACGGTATTACTGACTCTATTCCCTATGTGTACATTACATCCTTGTGACATATTTCTCTTATACTGGATGTTTGTACCTCTTAGTCTCCCTCACCTCCTTCATCTGACCCCCCAAACCACCTCCTTTCTGGCATCCACCTGTTTGTTCTCTGTATCTATGAGTCTGTTTCTGTTTTGTTTCATTTGTTTTGTTTTTTAGATTCCACATATAAGTGATAATTTGTCTTTCCCGGTCTGACTTATTTCACTTAGCATAATACCCTCCAGGTCCATCCATGTTGCCACAGATGGGAAGGTTTCATTCTTTTTACAGCTGAGTGATATTCCATTGTACACATACCACATCTTCTTTATCCATCCATCTATTGATGGGCACTTCATTAACTTTTTTTCCTTCATTAAAAAATTTTCTTTCTTTCTTCCTTTCTTTCTTTTTTTGGCTGCATTGGATCTTAGCTGCAGTAGGCCGGATATTTGTTGAGGCGTGCGGGATCTTTCATTGCGGCATAGGCTTCGTTGGGGTGTGCGAGCTTCTCTCTGTTTGTGGCGTGCAGACTTTCTCCCTCTGGTTCAGGCCCGCGGGCTCCAGGGCAGGTGGGCTCTGTAGTTTGCGGCATGTGGGCTCTCTCACTGAGGTGCGCGGGCTCGGTAGTTGTGGCGCGAGGGCCTAGCTGCCCCACGGCATGTGGGATCCTAGTTCCCCAACCAGGGGTCTGACCCACGTCCCCTGCATTCGAAGGCAGATTCTTCACCACTGGACCACCAGAGAAGTCCCTCATTAACTTTTTAGATTGAAGTAAAAAACACATACACAAAAGTGCACAAATCATAGGCATACAGCTCTGTTAATTTTTAGAAAGTGCACATATCAGCACAATCATAACCCAGATCACAACACAGAACTTTTCAGTAGCCCCCCAAATTTCTCTCCTGTCTCCTTCCCAGTCAAGATTCTCCCGAAAGGTAACCACTAATTGTTTTGCCTCCTTGCTGACTCTGTGTAAATAGAATACAAATAACTGACAGAGGTAGGGGTGTATGTGAGCAAGAGAGAGAGGGAGAAGGGGGGAGGGAAGGAGAGGGGAGGGAGGGGGACTGGCCTGTGGAGCTAGAGGGAGGTTCTCACCCACAGACATTGTTTTTGGTCAAATAAATATCATCCCATGGTTACTGCCCTCCGAAATGCAGGTGATCCCAGAATAGGTTGACGCTTTTAGTCCCTATACTTAATGATGATTGACTCAATTTATCCCCCAATAGAAGCTCATAAAGGAAAACCAAACTCTTCCTTGATTTCATGAATCCTCCTCTGGGAGCGGTTCCCGAGGAGAATCCTTGAGAATCCTTTTCAGGCATCAAAAAATTCACAATCAAGGGAACCTTCCTACACTGTTGGTAAGAATGTAAATTGGTACAGTCACTGTGGAAAACGGTATGGATGTTCCTCAAAAAACTTAAAATAGAGTTGCCATATGATCCAGCCATCCCACTCCTGGGCACGTATCCAGACAAAACTATAATCCAGAAAGATACAGGCACCCCAGTGTTCACAGCAGCACTATTTACAATAGCCAAGACATGGAAGCAACATGAATGTCCATCGACAGATGAATGATAAAGAGGATGTGGTACAGATACACAATGGAATACTACTCAGCCATAAAAAGGACAAAATAATGCCATTTGCAGAAAGGTGGATGGACCTAGAGATGATCATACTGAGTGAAGTAAGCCAGACACAGAAAGACAAATATCATATGATGTCACTTATATGTGGAATCTAAAATACAACACAAATCAACATACCTACAAAACAAAAACAGACTCACAGACATAGAGAACACACTTGTGGTTGCCAAGGCAGTGGGGAGGGGAGGGAAGGATTCGGAGTTTGGGATTAGCAGAGGCAAACTATTATATATAGGATGGATATAAAACAAGTTCCTATAGTAGAGCACAGGGAACTATATTCGAAATCCTGTGACAAACCACCATGGAAAAGACTATGAAAAAGAATATATATATATAACTGAGTCACTTTGCTGCACAGAACAAATTAACCCAACATTGTAAATCAACTATGCTTCAACAAAATTTTTTAAACATTCAAAATCAACACTCCAATTACATGATTGCATCCAGACTTTCATTTATTTGGGGCATTTATGGATTGGCTGACTTTGGCAATAATCTATCCCCCAGCCCGCCTCCACTACTGGAGTCCAATATGGTAGCCACCAGACACATCTGGTTGTTTAATTTTAAAGTTCACTAAAATCAAGTAAAATTCCAGTATAGAGCTTAATTAGCCTCCTCTTGAGTATGGACTGGACTTAGCAACTTGCTTCCAGAGACCAGAATATGTTCAGAGAAGAACTGCAACTTTGCAGTGGAGAAACCTGGCCGACATCAGCTTAACCAGGAGATCAAGGTCAACATCACCAGTGAGAACCTCAACATCACACGGACGTCATATGATGTGATGAGACGAGAAGTGCACTTCACCTCTGTGGTACTTTCTCCGAAAACCTATAACCCCAGTCTAATCATGAGAAACCCCCAAATTGGGGATATGCTAAGATTCTGAGAAACTCTCAGAAATCTGAGTAGACTACGGAGGCAGGATGACTAAAGGCCATGTCGGGTCCTGAGTGGAATCCTGGAACAGAACATTGGGACACCACCAAGGCGACCTGTGCCCCTTGTACCTAGACACGATGTCAGCTGTAGCTGCATATTTGCAAACGCTGGAATTGGTCCATGGAAAACTCCTGGGCAGAGGAGAACCACCCGACTTTTCCCCCAAAGTTTGCCTTCTGCCTCTGTAGCTGACATTTCTATGAGTAGACTTATCTTCCATGAATCCCATTTTGCCACTGGCGACGCAGGATGGAGGGTGCTGGGCTGGGAAGAAGGTATCAGGTCCCAAGTATGAGGTTAGTGGAGATTCAGAAAAAGCAGATTGAGACTCGACCTTGGAGGGCCCCCAGCTCACCCAACGGCCAGCTGTGTTGCTGTCAGCAAATTACTTAACTTCTCTACTCTCCCTCCCTTCACCTATAGAAATGGGCATCACAGCCCATACCCTCGCAAGGTCACTGGGAAGACTGAAATAAACAGTCCATGTGAAAGATCCTGCTACACACTAGAAAGAAAGCAAATGTAAGTTTCTAGTGTCCCGGTGCAGAATTCTCAACCCAGGCTGTACAGCGTATACAGCGCATCTCAAATTGCAAAGGAAAATCTCCTATCACAAATTCCTCGGCCTCGGGGAGCAGGAAGCATCCTGATCTCTTTTGATGGAGGAAATGAGACTCTGCCTCTCTTTCTGGCATGGAGATGTCATTAGAGGGTCCATGTCAGTGCTTAGAGCTAAATGCAGATCACTTTTTAAAATTCCCCCTTTTGCTGAGGCTGGACCCAAGGCGAGAGCCTTGCTAGTTTCAAGCATGTTTGCTCTTACTCTGTCTCTCTCTGGATGGGACTATCAACAGACCTGCTGTTTCCATTTTCACTCATGCAGGATCACTTGACTCCAAGAGCTGACAAAAGCAAAATGTATGCCTGTAGAATCCTTCAACGTGGAGGGAAAAAAAGGACTAAAAATTTCTCAGTGTTTTACAAGGGAGATTATTCAAAATGGCAACATATGACTGGATTCGCCCCACCATGTTTTATGTGGCCCAAGTTATCTAAATAGTCATCAACATTTTAAAATAGAAAATTTATTATTACTAAAAAAGGAAGATTTACACTTTCCGGTGAAAAATCAGAAAATTTCGCAAGTTGGGTCTGCATTTCCACATGGTCACAATCAGCCATAAACCTCGATGCTTTTTAGTCTTTGGTCCTAAGTGTCCTCACTCATCCCTGAGCTCCTCAGGAAGCTGCAGCTCAGAGAGGTCAGATGACGTAAGGAAGCTCACACAGCTGATCCGTGCCAGAGGCTGAACCTGCATCCATGCCTTTAGCACCCCTCCTCCACACCTGCCTCCCACCCCACCCTCGCAGAAGACTGAGCCCGCACTCACATTAGTACACGCTGCTGTGAAAGCATCCCCTCCGTGCTGCCCTGCAGCCGGAGTCTACACACTTGAGCTTTGCAACGTCTGAGCACGTTTCCTCAAATAGATTTTACAGGATTGGCATCAGTAGAGTGAGTCACGAGCTTTACAGGTCCACTGCCGGGCCAGGCAGCCGAGAACTCAACTGACTTCACATGCTCTTAAGTCAAGGGGGTGACGAACTTGGCTTCTCCCCCCCATTCTTCTATCCCGTTGCCAGGCGATCATGTTTTGGGGTGGGGGGACCACAATGTAGTAGCAAGTAAGGAGGGAGGGGGCTGGGCAGGGTGAGCCCGAGGGTGATAAAAGGGCAGGATGTGCCTATGGCTCTGCAGACCCTCTGGGGCTGGTCGTCAGTTACTTTCGGTGGCTTCCTAGACCAGAGGCATCAGCAAACCACGGCCCACAAGCCAAATCCAGCTTGCCTCCTGTTTTTGTGAATAAAGTTTTACTGGAACACAGTCATGCTAATTCATTTACAAAATGAATTTTTTTCAGAAGCGATTCAATCATGCAGTGCAGGACAGGGTGACCTGTGACTCAGAGATGCTGCCATGTCCGGGGAGAGAGGCCCAGGACACCAGAGGCTCATAAACAGTGAACAGAAGAGATATATATATATATATATATATATATATATATATATATTATCCCCACAGCTCTATAATGATAGAGACTTTTGTAAATATATACACACTTATTTGTTGTTTGCTCTCTTCCTTCTTATTTCTCTAGGCTGTTGACCCTTAAACAACACCGGGGGTAGGGACGCCGACCCTCCGTGCCATGGAAAATCCACATGTAACTTGTAGTTGTCCTCCTCACGGGTGGTCCCTCCATATCCACACGGTTCAAACTCATGTTGTACAAGGGTCAACTAATTGTACAGCATTCACTTATGCTATGAACACTACATGGGGAGATAAAGAAGGAAACAAATAAAGAGATTTCTAGAAAAATGCAATCCGGGAAAGTGGCTCTGAGAAGGAGGCATCTAAGCAGAGACCAAAAAGCAATGAGGGAGCGAGGTGGACATCTCGGGAAGGACGTCCGGGGCAGAGGTGATGAAACGGAGCAGGACCCTGTGGGGCTCCTGGGCGCCGAAGCCTTTCAAACAGTTGCTAATCAGGGAAGGGAGGGGATGCAGAGACAAGGGGGGAACAGTCAGGACACAATAGTGCAGCCTTGGGGCAGGTCCTGGTTCCGCCTCAAGGGATACACATGACAATACCTTTGAGCTCTTTTAAAGAACTAAAACCCCCAACAAATGGAAGATGTTAGCATTCTTCCCAGAGAAGATCACAGTTTGATAACCTTGAGAAGCTCATCAAGAAACCCCCTGAGCCCAGATGAAAGGAGCGCAGGCCCTTGCACACACCCTGATTCTCATCAACAACCCCACCCTTGAACCATTGCTATAAAACTCCTCACCAAATGCTCCTGGGTTGGGACACACAGTTTCTGAGGGTCACAAGCCTGCTGTGGCCCCCCTCTGCCTGGCAAAGCTATAAAGCTATTCTTTTCTACTTTACCCCAAACTCTGTCTCCGAGATTTGATTCCACACCTGCACAGAAAGGCCGAGTTTTCGGCATCAGTGACAGAAAGTGCAGAGTCCCCAAGCGCAGCTCCGGGACAGAGAGTAGAGAACGTATAGACGGCCAGGCAGCCAGGTGTAGACTATGGCAGGAGCTGAGGTTTTATTCAAAGGTTGATGGAAAGCCCTGAAGGGTTGAGAGCTGGGGAGTTGCAAGATATAGCACAGGTCTTGGAAGGATCACCTAGAAGAGGATGAACAGGGAAAAATGCGTTGTGGAGGGATAAGGGAGGGACCAGGCAGACCTGCTGGAGGCTAGTACAGCTGGCCAGAGAGAAGAGGGGGGTTGGGTTAGGGATGATGAGAGAGGAAGTGATCAGGGGCTGGAGGATGGGTGGGGACCTCAGCGTACGCACATTTGCAGTGAAGCAAAGTCTCTAAACTTCAAACCAACTCCATCAATTCTCTACCTGAACCTGACATCAATTTTTATCACAGGGTATCGGCTTAATCCCTTGCTTTTGAAAACACACATAATGATGTTGCAGAAAAAGAAAACAGCAAATAGAATTTGAGAAAAGAGGGTGTTGGATGAAGAACAGTTTCTGAACTCCATGGTCTCAAAGAATTACTAAAGAAATAATCCTGTTGTCAGAAAGGATTCACTCTGTATGACAATCATATTCTAAAACCCGCAGTCAGCGGCAGGTGAACACCAGGCACCAGTCCCAGCTAGATACCTGCTCTCCATAGCTTCCTTGTGACTACAGAGCATAATCTCACTTGACTAATGCTATCTGGTCTCAGAAACAATGAGTTTCCTCCACTGGGACCCCAGGTTTCCAATGGGACTTTTTAATTGTAAAAGGGAAAAATAGCCTTGCTCTCGTTAAGCAGGAGCAAAACTGATTTAAAACGATGCTTTAGAAGAATGGAAAACCATGGTCTGCCTGGCCATTCTTCTTCACCGATCCGTTAAAGCAACATCCCTGTGGAGCTGGGGACTTGGTGTTTGGACCTTGAGCCATCACTTATCTGGGGAAGGGCGTGGACGCATCATTTCTTCACACATAAAATGGAGCTGATCCTATCTCTCAGGGTTTTGATGATGAAATGAGAATGTGTCTGGCTGCCTTCCTACACAGTCTCTGGACCCCATGCTTAATCTTCAGTACTCTGCCCTGTGTAACACTGTAAGGCTCAGGCTGGTAGGTGGAAACCACATTTCCCAGACTCCCCGGCTGGAACTGGCAGGAAGTGGCAGGTGGGAGTAGGGTAGGGTCGGGGGAGGGGGAGGGGAGGGGGCTCTTTCTGCTTCCTATCTCCAAGTTCCTTCCAGCAACAGCAGCGGCAATTCCAGCATCCTTAACATTCCCAGCTGGGCAACAGTCCCTAGAAAATCTGAGCACTGGCTCCACGGCACCACCCTGGTGGTCCCAGCACAGTAGCAGCCCATGTTCTAGGGGGCCGGATGCTGAGACAGCCCCTCCTCCACGCTCCTAGTGACCCCACCGCCTTCCTTTTGTCCCCCAGGCTCAGGAGTGCTGGCTGCTTCCTGCAGCCACTAATCTGTGGGTTGACTCAGCTCTCCTTTTCGGTTCTTCTAGCTTTGCAACATTGTATCATAAATATCCTACGTGAAAGCTCCTGTATTGACACTTAGAGGCACCTGCTGGTCTGGCAGCAGCAGCAGGGGAAACCTTTGGTCTGGCCCAGGAGGCACAGCCGCTCCTCTGGAATATTAGCACAGCATCGCTAACAAAGCACCGTCAACTGGGTGGCTTAAAACAACAGAAATGTATTCTCTCACAGCTCTGGACGCCACGAGTCGAAAAGCAAGGTGTGGGCAGGACCATGCTCCCTCTGAAGGCTCCAGGGAAGAATCTTCCCTGCGTCTTCCAGCCCCCAGTGGCAATCCTTGGCTTAGAGCTGGTTCCCTCTCCGCCTCGATTGTCACATCGTGTTTTCTCCTGTGTATCTCTGTGTCCGTTTAATAAGGACACAGTGATTGGATTAGGGCCCACTCTCATCGTAACTAATTACATCGGCAAAGACCCTAGTTCCAAATACGTAAGGTCCTATTCACAGGTTCTGGTGGGCATGAATTTTTGAGGACACCATTCAAACCAGTATACTTGGCCAAAAGACGTCAGGCAGCCTGGCCAGGGAAGGTCCTTGCTGCCAGCATGTGCATCAAAGCACTGCTCCACAGGCACCAGACGAATCACACACACCAAAATAGAAAAGGCTCCCACCAAGCAATTTGTGCTGGGAACCAGCCAGCAGAAGCAGGCCAGGACCCACGTGCTAAACCTACAGAGAAAGTGATGTCAGCTTCATCACCTTCCTGTGTCTGAAACCCTCAGAGTGGTTTCCGGCCCTGAATGATACAAGGTACATGAAAGCATTCTGACCATGACAAAATATGACCTACACACACAGGGATGTTACTATTTGATTTAGATAAGTTCCACATGTTTCCAAATGAAGAAATTATTTTCTTTGAAGACCTGCAGATATTAAGCTAGAGAGGAGAGGCATTGAATATACATTTTAACATATATAAATATATATTAATATATTTTTGTATATTATATACAATTTTTATTTTGAAAATAATAACTTCATTACAAAGGATTTATGAAATCTGGAAACGACAGAAAAGAAAAATCAGCTGTATTTTCAGTGGTATTGGAGATACCACTCTTTACATTATGTTGTACTTACTGCCAGCATTTTTTCTCTCAGATATCTAAATATTCATTTTTCTTTTTTTACAAAGTTAAGACCATATTGCATGCATTGTTTCAAAACTTCAAATGTTACAAGTATTTCCATAGGTCATAAAATATTCTCCTAAAACATAATTTGTCATATCTGCAGCCTACATAAGGCTGGCTCTGCCTGCTGGCTCCATGGTCTGGAAGGGTGAGAGCAGAGACAGAACAATGGTCTGGCCAAAAAGGGCCCCTGGATCTCAGAGTCATGACATTGGCAGTGACCCAGCCGTGACCTAGTGCATCATGTTCTATCTTGGGAACATCATGTTCTGTCTTGGGAACATCATGTTCTGTCTTGGGAACATATTTTGGGGGAAGTGTGTTTGGCAGGATAGGATTCTTGGGACTAAATTTTAGCTATTAAACATTATCTTCCAACTGTTTCACTTGTAAATTATCACCAAGCTTGTGTAAGGAAATAAATTAAGCAGCACAGAAGCAGGACGGCTTTGGTATGACACCTTCTCCTGCAATAGAGTCTACTACCCTCCCAGGACATCCCTGAGTGCTTGTAGAGGTCACTCCTTGTTTCTTTCCATCGACTTTCTTTCTTCGGCCAAAGATTAAGCAACCATGAGCATCTTTTTAATTTTGCCTCAAAGGCAACCTCCTTTGAGGGCAAAACTAAGTTGACTACGTCTATGATAACGCTGGGAAACTGGCAGCCCGGTGGCTGAATAAGGCCTGTGGATCACTTAGTCCACACAGCATTTTTTATTTGTTTGTTTTGTTTATCTTTAAAAAAAATTTTTTATTGGAGTATAGCTGATTTACAATGTTGTGTTAGTTTCTGCTGTACAGCAAAGTGAATCAGTTAGACATGTACATATATCGAATCTTTTTTTAGATTCTTTCCCCATATAGGTCATTACAGAGTATTGAGTAGAGTTCCCTGTGCTGTACAGCAGGTCCTTATTAGTTATCTATTTTATGTATAGTAGTGAGTATGTGTCAGTCCCAATCTCCCAGTTAATCCCTCTCCATCCCTTGTTATTTGCCAAAATCCTTCACAAATCAAAACAATTCACATAAAAAATCTGAATTTCTGTCTTCTCCCGAAAACTCAGAAGCGCTGGCACCCGTGGTGGATTGAAGGCGTAAGGAGGCCAGCCCTGCGAGACGGGATGCCCACCCTATGATTTGCCCCAATTCCCACTACTCTCTACTGTCTCCCCCACCCTGAGGATGATGAGAGGACCAGTGGTTCCTTACTATCACACTGGTGCTATTATCTTTTTCTCATATTGTGAAAACATCTCCCTGTACCCCTACTTCCACAGAGATTACGAAAATGAAATGCAGACTGGGAAATTATTTCCTGTGTCTGCGTAATTTTCTATTATATTCTTTGTGTGTCTTCTCTATTATATTCTTTGAATGAAGATGTTTCTGTTTTCCTCTTATAGAGCAAAACTCGGAATGGCCAAGGCTCTTTATACTGAAGACAATTAAAATCATTTTTAAGCATGTGTACATTCCTATGTAAAGACTTCTCCAAGCCTCGAGTTTCTTTCTTATTACGTAGTATAGTTGGTTTTCCAGCCAAATGACGGGGGGAAAAAACTCTCGACCACAGCTGTGTAGACTGTTTAGAAACACCCGCCCCTGATTTATTAGTATAAACTTCAGTTGTAACAGAGACCAAAGGCAGATGGTTTTCTCACCATCATATTTTATCATCCTGTTAGCAGACTTAGAACGATGTTAATCAAAGGTCTACGTTCCACGCTAACGCTGGCTGCAGAAATTGCTTTCCGACAGTTTTCCATGGGGAGGCCTCGGGACATAATGAAACCCAACAGAAGCCATTGTGGCCTGGCAACGAGGTGTGTGAGATTACATCGCTCCCTGCCGCAGGAGGGAAATGAAAAGCCCGAAACGGGGAGGATTCAGGATGTGGCCGCATCGTTAGCTGTTCTCAACTGGCTCTCACTAACTCTCCCGATGCCGGGGGGATCTTTGGGAAAACACGATCACAGAAAACTGCCCAAGCCGCTTCCTGCTCCCAAAGATTCTCCTGATTTCCTTCCCAGTGAAGACAGGCAGAAGAAACTCACTCTATTTCAGAAATACCTATTTCAGTTGCTGAGCAGGAGGTTTCCACTGAGAAAGACCCAATGCCTCTCTTAGATCTCCTTCCTTCTCCTAAATAACTGTTTATTCTGCTGTTGACGGTGCCCAGACCTTCCTGCCTGGGGCTCAGGATAATCATCTCGTGAGTAGCGGCCACTACGGAGCAGAATAACTTGCCCTGGTCACCCTCCAATAACTGGCCACTATCCAAAAACCACCCGAGACTAAAAACCACTCTCCTTTGAAGACTGAGCGGAACAGAAGGGAAATCCATGACTGGTTTCACTTGTGTCATGAAATGAAGAATTTGAACGTGACTCATAGACGTGATTCTGAAACATGAAAGATGCAAAGAACAAAGCAGGGGCAGAGCGCTGAGGCAGAGAGCTGAGATCCCTTCCTTACCTCCGTAACTTCTGGTTTCCTTTTTTGCCACCTCTTCCTGGTATGAACTCCTACTTTCACTCCATGGCTGAAGCTAAGATTTTGAGGTCCCGTCAATTACATGACAGAAAGTTTTCAAATGCTCTTTTTACCATTTCCATGAAATGTCCCATAAGATTCCATCTCTGATGTTTCCTGGGAAGGATGCTGTTCACATCCATCTTACCTGTAGGACTTTGTTTGAATCAGGTAAGACCCCTCTTGGGATACCCACTCTCGGGTGGCAGCTGTGTGGTGAGACATCGCTCAAAGGCCTTTTGCAAAATTGACTGGGTACCAATGATTCTGCAAAAGTATCTCTGAGAAAACTTCCTACATCTGTGCTAATAATTTCATTTCCCCTTTAATTAATTAATTAAACTATCCTAGGAAACTGGTAAGAAGTGCTGACAGAGTACATTTTATTCAGTGTGCTCTCCATGTGGGGGAGGACCGGCCAATTCAAACATGTCACCCTAGGCTCATAAGTATTTTGTCATTTTCTGTAAAGCTGAACCAACGGTCAGCATCCTCAAGTCTAAATAAAAATTCCCTCTGATACACGGACTAAGCAGACACCTGATGCCCATTCTGGGGGAATCATGTGAGAACTTGGCCTTATTTATCTATTGCTACAATGAAGAGATGAAACAGCATGCACTGGCAAAGTAATTCAAACACTCCACAAAACCAAGCGTAGCTATAATTTACACATGGGCTAAAGTAAGAGAAAGGGGATAAGTATGCATGTTTATCTTGCGCCAGGGAGGGAATGTCTTCTGCCTCAATTGCCACTTGATATCATGCCCACATGCGTTCTGCTTCTCTATCTCAGATTCCTAGGGACTTCCACCTCAATCCCCTGAAAGTTTCAATGTAAAAGACATGCAGAGGGGCTTCCCTGGTGGCGCAGTGCTTGAGAGTCCGCCTGCCGATGCAGGAGACGCGGGTTCGTGCCCCGTTTCGGGAGGATCCCACATGCCGCGGAGCGGCTGGGCCCGTGAGCCATGGCCGCTGAGCCTGCGCGTCCGGAGCCTGTGCTCCGCAAATGGGAGAGGCCACAACAGTGAGAGGCCCGCATAAAAAAAAAAAAAAAAAAAAAAAAAAAAAAAAAAAGACATGCAGAGAGAAAAGTTAAGATGTTCAGAAAGCTTCCTTCCCCCCCCACCAAAAAAACCCCCCAAAACAGGGTTCTGAGAACATCGTATTGAGATGTCAATTTCCTGGTTTTGATAAGTGTTCGGTGGTTATGAATGATGTAATCATTGGAGTTAGATGGGTAAAGAGTACACAGGATGCAGCAGAAATGAACACAACACTGTAGATCAGCTATGCTTCAATAAAACGGAATTTTTAAAAAAGGACACAGGAACTCTCTGTACTAATTTTGCAATGTCTATATGAGTTTCAACTTGTTCCAGAATTTAAAAGTTTTAAAAATTAAACCATAAAATGCTAGACAGAACGTGGGTTGTTCTCTGCCAATTAGTCTATGATTTAACAAATAAACACCTAAGGCAAGGTATTAAGTTCGGCAGGAGATTCTAAAAGATGTACAAGAAGAACTTCATAGTATACTTGGAAAAACAGAGTCCAGAAATACAGGAAATGTTTAAAACTGATGCTAGTGGAACATAACTGACATTACAAGGTTGCACATGACTTATTACAGAATTCCTGAGATGAAAAGCGGATGTAATATGTTCAGTGGGAAAAAGCATGTGTGCACGTGTTAAAACGATGGCTTGCTGTATTGTGACCTCCCAGACGGTGGTGTTTACAATGTGCCTTTCACTTCTGATTGCCACATCACCTGACACACAATAATCACTGAGTCAATTTTTATTGCATGAGGGATTGGATATGAATGAATGAAGATGCTAAGGGTTTACATGGAATTGAATGGATCAGGAATTACAAAAAGAGGATGACCTGAGTGGGACCTCCAGGTGTGGAACTCTACCTGGGAAACAGAGTCTCTGCCAGTTGGCCTGGCAAGTCACATTTGTAGAGATAGGTGGGAATAGGCTGGATTAAGACCAGAGAGGGGCTTCAATGCCAGAAAGAGAATTCATATGATTGTGTCATTTCCCCAGGACCCCACAAAATATTTCGCATGATTTAACTAATACACAATATTTCTCACTTCATCTCTCCCATCTGTGTACATGTGTACATGTCCATAGGCACTCAGATTTTGTATGAATAAGAATTGTTAATTTAAAAAATAAATGAGTTTTGCTTACTTATTTTTAAAATAATAAAATGCAAAAAAACCCGATAATTTTGTTCTTACTTGCCAATTCTTCTATTTCTTAATTATTTTTCTTCTTTTATTGCTTTGGCAAAGTCTGCTAGTCTAATGCTGAATTGTAGGAGTGATGTCAGGCCTAGTGACTATAGTTGTCTATGTCTAATTCACTGAAGTATGAATTCTTGACCAGAAGAAAAAATCATGAATATAGTCAGGGAAGAAAGGGACCAGAGAAGACGGAGCAAGAACTCCAATATGTAAGCATTCCAGTGGGTCCCTCCAGTGTTGCAAAGACCTAGAGGATGCTTCAAGTAAGATTTCCAATTAAAGGTAATTCTTTTCCACCAAGGGACCTTCCAGTTTTCCTACAGGATTTTATTCATACGTTAAACCCCCCACCAAATACCAAATGGTCTAGTAGTTTCATTTAATGTTAGCAGTAAATTATGAAATACAAGCTTAAAAGAAAAAGTTTCAAATGACAGAAGCACATCCAGTAATTTCAGATCCTACATTAATTACATGAATCATTAAACCCTTGTTAAAGGAGTTTCCAAGGCATGGGTTGAACTGGATAACGGGCTGCTTGTGCTAATAACTGCTCCAACACCTGTAAGATGTGTTCACTGGTATGATGCTAATTCATGGCAGTGACATAAAAATCAGTAACACAGCCTCTAATAAATGCAGACATAAGAACTGATTCATGTGTTTTAGTGGAGAACCCATGAAGTCCACATTCTCTGAAATAGTTTTGGTTAGTGGGGATGGGGGGAGGGGGCAGTGTGCAAAGTCTCAGTTATTAAAAAATTATTTAAGTGACAATCACATATGCAGAGCTACGTTTGACACAAAGTATCTCTTGTTTCCAAAGGGGCTTGATAAGTAAATACATTCATGAAATAAAATTAGCATGTTAATACATTTTCTGAGACAATTACACAACTGCAGTAAGTTAGGACAAGATTTGTGTCTAAAATGTCAGGGGAAATAATAATGGCAATAAAGATAACTAGGGTATTCTTTTCCAAAATAATACTTACTAAAATATGACATTTTAAAAGCTGTTGGTGAGTTGATAAGGAAAAGGGCACCATTAATCCTGGCACTAGGAATTAATATAGCAAGGTCATATTTTCTGCCTGTTTCACATAAAAGTCAGTAGACAACTCAGTGAATAAAAAAGCATAAAGTTTGTCTTTGGTCTGCACTGATCATTGCAACTGATTAGAAAATTGCACCCCAAACTTGACGGACCCTTGTGCACTGTGCAAGGTGCTGATTAAAAGATGGCCAAGGCCGTTCCATTCTGTAACAGTAGTTATTTCTGAGTAGATTTCAGGAAAGCGCAGAGAGAAAGGACAACATATTTCTGGCTAGATCCACACCAAAGAGGCATTTGATAAAATCTAACTAGCGTTAATATGATACTGATTAACACTTACTGAATGCCTCTGTGTGTCAGCTTCTGTGCTGAATATTTTCCCAATGTTTTCTCTTTAACACTAATGACAATCTTATAAGACAGGTATTATTAGCCCAATTTTAGTATGTGGAATTTGAATGTTAGGGCTTAAATAATTTGACCAAGGTCATAAAGTTACCAAGCGGTAGTTCTGGGACCTGAACTAAAACCTGTCTCTCCCCCAAACTCTACACCAAGATGGAGAAGCTGGGAGGAAACTATACTTAAATTCACTTGATTGGTGGTGGGATCTAAGAATACTGAAAATACATGGAATTTAAGGACTCCAGATTTATGACATCACAGTAAAAGTTCCAAGGTGGAAAGGGATCAGTAATCATCCACACGTCCAGCAAACACTTATTGTGGACCAGCCGTGTTCCAAGTTTAGTGTATGAACAGGTGACAGTCTGTTAACCCGTTGATCTTGGGGAGCAGAGAGTTGCACACAGACCAAAAAAGAGAAGACACATGTAATGACAAAGGACAGCAGATACAGCGATCCCGATTTCAAATCCCCACTCCACCTCCTACTTAGCTGCGCAATATTGGATCAGTCACAACTGCTGTCAGCTGTAGTTTCCTCAATTCTTACCCAACTCCTAGGCCTTTTCTGGGCCCTAAAAAAATCATAATTCAGATTAAACACCTGCTACAATGCCTAGGACATAGCAAGTGGTCAGAGAAAACTCTGGAAGTTACTATCATCCTGTTCCATCATTCAAGTATCTTTAGTGACTCTCCTGAGATTTAAAAAAAAAAAAACAACCTGGTAGAGAAAGGATATAAACTAGATATGAAATCTCATGTTTGCGGTTATGGAAAATGGATATAATAAAGTCCTCTTAACGTGACCATATTAACATCACTCTCATGACTCAACGACAGTTCCTAGGCTGAAGAATAACACTGGAAACGAGAGAAGTTGTTAGTGAAAGCACTATTGAACAGCATTCTTTTTTTAAAATTTCATTTCTACAGTATTCTTATACAGCAACAATATTAGTTTGCTAGGACTGCCATAACAAAATTACTACAGACTAGGTGGCTTAAACAACAGAATGCATTTTCTCATAGTTCTGGAGGCTGGAAGTTCAAGATCAAGGTGTCCATAGGTTACGTATCTTCTGAGTCCACTCTCCTTGGCTTGCAGATGGCTCCCTTCTCCCTTGTGTCTTCACTGGTCTTTCCTCTCTGTGTACAGCATCCCCGGTGTGAACAGCATTCTTAAATATTTACTTTATTCATTGGACAAACATTTAGATTCATTTATCGTGTGCTGTTCTGACCATTTTAGAAACACTGATTTATTCAAGGCTCATAATGACTCTATGAAGTAAGTACCATCACCATGCCCATTTTGTAGAGCAAAGACTGAGGCACAGCAGGTAAGATGGCTTGCCTGATGTCACAGAGAGGCAAAGGTAAAGCAGGGACTTGAACCCAAGTAGGTAATCTTGCTCCAGAGCTTGGCGCTTAACCACTACCCTGCCCTGGGTCCTCTTGGCGAACTCCTGCCTCTGTTAAGATAAATCAGGAAAGTGCTTCTGTTGAAAGATTCAGCATAAAGGACTAGCAGGAAAAAAAATTCCAAAAGCCCATTTCAGCCTCTGGTTATGGCAGCCGTTAGACAAAATCAGGAAGAGAAAGGGCTTCACATTATACATCCCTTACTGTCTTGGACACAAATGACCTTTAATATTTATATTTGAGCCTCTGAAGTTTATTGCATTTAATGAACTCAAGGATCATAAATACAGCTCTGAGCACACACCACTGCATTTCATTTGATGGCAAAGACATGATTATATTACAGAGAAATACACGATGTGGCAACTAACAAAAGTGTAAATATATCTATTTCCCCAGAAAACAATTTAAATGGCTTATAATTTAACAGGGGACCTATCTTAGCGGGGTGGGATGGAGGGAGGACCAATATTCAATCAACAGCCTCACCACTGATTTACAGGAGGCATTTTATGATGTTATTATGACTTTGACCTTGGAAGGATTTCTATACAAAACAGCAAAGACACAAAGCTGCTCAGGCAAAGCCAAGCCACATAAACCAGAAGAGGGAGATTGTGTGAGATCTTGAAAATAATGCTCCATGTCTGGCGAAACTTAATAATCATCTGGTTCCATTGTGAGCGATAATCATAAAAGGCCACTGTGCAGGCCAGCTCACAGAAATACATTTCAACAAGCCAGGCTCATTGCCACGCACAAAGAGGAGGCAGCACCCACAGGCACATCAGTGGTTGTCATGGCAACCGCAAGGCACCACAGGTGAGTTTCTGGGCCCCCTTGTACTTTGGAAAGGAGAGAAAATGAACAGAATTAACAGCAGTGTATTCGATTCTGACTAGGGTTCAAGGCCTGCTGTACTTTGGTTCCTGGCTTCAAGAGATTCTATTTTTAAAAAGTAGGGTTCTTTGGTGTGTGTGCGTGTGTGTGTGCGTGTGTGTGTGTGTGTGTGTGTGTGTGTGTGTGTGTGTGTGTGTGTTGTAATCACACCACAGCAGGACTGCCCTGGTGGCATATATATGCACTCCGTTTGGCCAGATCTTCATTAAGAATAAGAAGCTATGCAGCCATGACTCTTCCTTTCATTGCTTGCACAGGATAAATTCACAGCCAATAGATCGAGGGGTTTCCAAGCAGCCCTGGAGACTTGTAATCCATTCTAGCTCTTTGCATCATTTTTCTTTTACCATGTGCCTAACACAAATGATGGGAACTTAGGAAGTGGTATCAATCAGGGTGCTATCTGGAAACAGATGGCTCCTCCAGCTGGGATTTTAAAGAGTTAAGGAAGGAACTGTTTAGAAGGGTGTGGGTAGGGTGAATGTCCCACAAGGGAGGGTCAGGGACCCCGTGCTCAGGCACCGTGGGAGGCCACTACCAGCCCTGTGCCTGAAGAGACAAGGGGACAAGCTGGAGCCATGAGGGTAGGGTGCAGCCCAGCCAGAAATACCGCACCCAGGGAGGGAAGGGGAGGGGAAGAAACCCCTGACCTCTCTCCCGCCGCCCTTCAACCTCGGGGTGATTCTTCTCTTTGGACGACCTGGAAGGTCCAGGGCCGGGAGCCCAGGTGGGGCAGTGCACAGGATCAGTTCCTGGGGTCACGGGATGGGATGGAGAGGACTGAAAGTGGGTCAGGAGGTCAGGAGGTCAGGAGGGGAGAACGCAGAGCACAAGACCATCGGGTGTGACCGGGCATTACTGGATCTCAAGGGCCAAGGCTTAAAAGACGTATCACCTCTTTGAGTCTCAGTGTCCTGATCCAAAGGAAATGGCTTTACCCTGTTATTGTTTGAATCGTGTATCCCCAAAATTCATATGCTGAAGTCCTAGCACCCAGAAACTGAGAATGTGACCCTATTTTTACATGGTGTCCCTGCAGGTGTAATTAGTTAAGATGAGGTCATACTGGAGAAGGGGTGGGCCAGATGCAATACGCCTGCCGTCCCTACGGAAGGGAAAACCTCAACATCGACACACACCCAGGCAGAGCGCCATGGGAACACGAAAGCAGACAGCGGGGTGATGCCTCTGGGAGCCAAGGATCGCCAGCCACTCCCAGAAGCCCGGAGAAGCCCCTTCTCAACCTCCTCTGGAAGGAGCCTGCCCCACTGACAGACACCGTGGTCTCAGACTCCTGCTCTCCGGACTGTGTGAAAGTAAATTTCTGTTTAGTTCATCCTCTTCGTGGCACTTTGTTATGGCAGCCCTAGCACGTCGACACACGCACCACCAGCCTGCCTATGAACATGCAGGCAGGGAAAGTTTGTGGATCCGGGTACAAGACAGGAGAAAAGCACCACGGACAGTAAACGGCATCGGTGAGTGTGGGCGAAGCCAGATCAGAATAGAAGAATGTCTGGATCAGAGAATATGGGACGGAATGTATTTATCCTTAAAACACTAAAATGCCTACTTTATTATCTAACCCTCCCACAAGAGAGAGAGATACATAGATAGACAGATGATGGATAGATACAAATGACAGATGACAGACAGATAGATAGACAGATGATAGAATATTTTCAATGGATTCTTTCTCTCTGACTGTGTAAGAGACATCAGCTCTCCTGTCTACCCTCTGTCCAATTGGAGAAGCAGAAACAATAACTCACAAGCACTGAACCCCTAAGTAGGTGCCGTTCTAAGCCTTTTATCTGTATCTATTTTAAGTTACCAAACACCATAAGGTGGGCACTACTGTTACTCCTATTTTTTTTTTTTTTTTTTTTTTTCTCCTTTTTATAAGAGGCATAAACAGGAGATTAGAAGACAGGACAAGAGCAACTTAATTTTGGAAACTGGAAAGCAGAAGAACAAGAGCTTGGTGGAGACCTTTCCACCAAGTATGAGGAAAAGGCTCAAGAGTTCTGCATTTAGCATTCAGTGTTCATAGAGTAAGCCTGATATGAGTCAGCACCCACATGACATAGTAACTCCGCCTGGCATCCCTTGTGGGATCTTCCCGGACCGGGGCACGAACCTGCGTCCCCTGCGTCGGCAGGCGGACTCTCAACCACTGCGCCACCGGGGAAGCCCTACCCCTATTTTATGAGTGGGATAACCAAGGCACCGGGAGAGGGTCCCTCACCCGATGTCACACGCGAGCAGCAGGTGGAGTCGGGTATAAACGGGGCAGCCTGATGCCCAGCCTGCCCTCCTAGCTGCCTCCACACAGCTGCCTGCCCAGCAAAGACTCAAGACTGCTGGCAGCGGAAAGCATCCGCGGGGAGACCAACCAAAAAGCATCTTAGATCTACGGCCAAGGAGTTTGGATAAGCTGATCATGAGGACACAGGAAGAAATGACCTCCCAGGCTCCGTCCCTAGCTTTCCGTGTTACAGCCAGGCGCATTTTTAACTGGTCAGATGGGGACAGACTTGATGGCCAGAAAGGCAGGACTCCGCTCAGCCCTGAGCCTGGGCCACTCAGACAACAAAAATGTTTGTTTTCATTATTGCTCTTTTAATAGAAACCTTTCCATCCTCGTCAGCAGCCGGTCCTCCAGCGTGGTCCGCGGTGGGGTCAGTGCTGCCGGGGCGCGAGAGTTCCCTGGGTGGAGGGGGGGTCACGCACCCAAGCCCCAGGAGGACCAGCCGATCAGTGCTGGAAGACCCACTCTCTTCCAGCCAGAGCTGGTGGAATAAATGGTGTCCTCCAGCCAAGCCATTCCACTGCAGACTGAAGATCCTTTATAAAAGTGCCTCGGAAAGAGGCAGGTCCTGAGAACGTGTGCAGTGAGGCCAGGTCTGGGTGCACAACTTAAAAGTTTGGCTTCAAGTTCAAAGGTCAGAAAGCTGTGGCCCCTGCGGTGTCCATGATTCCATCCCCCAGTCCCACACTCATATACATCCTGCCTCAGACACGGTGCAGCAGTCTGCACCGAATCCCCAACACCGTGGCGCCTTGGTCACCGGACCTCTTCCTTCATGACTGCTCCCATCTCCCCGTCTGCTGGGGTCTTTAAAGTGGGAGGACGTAGCTCAGTAACTCTCTCTGGGTTTTTTTGTCCAAAATTGTATCAATATCCCCCGCTTATTCACCACTCACACTGTTGATGGCATTCCACTTCCAAGATTAGGTCATTACAAGACTGTAGGGCGTCTCTGGTTCTCTCTCTCGCCTTGCGCCCCTCACTCTGGAGAGAAGCAGCTGTCGTGTGGCGAAAGGCTTTGTGCGGAGGCCCATGTAGATGTCTGCGTCCAAGAGCCAGCAAGGAACTAAAGCCTGGAGCAGCTGGGAGAGTGAGCTGGGGGTGATCTCCTGACCTGCCCCCGGCCAGGTGAGTGAGCTGGGCAGAGGATCTCACCCCAGTGAGATGCCAGCTGCCCCAGCGGACAGCTTGACTGCAAACTCATGATAGACCCTGAGCCAGAGACCCAGCTAAGCTGAGCCTGGATTCCTGACCCTCAGAAACTGTGAGACAGTGTGTGTGGTCCAAAGCCACTGACTTTGGGATGGTTTATTAGAAAGCGATAGGTGACTAATATGGCTACCTTGAGAGACTGATGAAAAGCTACATTTTTAATTATGTTTGTCCCTGGAGCTGTGTGTGGTCAGTACCGTGACCTTGCTCCACAGTTGCCCTCCCCCTGCCCATGGCGGTAGCGGCTTTGAGCCATCTCTTTAGCCCCCATGACTCCATTTCCCCCTCTGAAAAGTGCGGGTGACAATGTCACCTATGTCATGGGGAAGCTGTGACAGATAACTAAGCAAACAGGTATAAGTATGCACCAAAGACAGAGCTCAGAACAGGGCCTGGACAGAGTACAGCTCACTGACTATTAGCCTATTGTTACTATCATTAGGTTGCCCATGATTTGATTCTGTTCACCCAGGAACGAAACAAACAAATTTACAACACAGTCAGTTGTCCTGGGGCCATTCTTGAGCGTTTTTTCAGCTGACCAAACCCACGTGAATCATTCTCTCTCATTGTCTCACGGAGAATAGCTCACTAAGGACATGGGAGCCATTAGCACCCAGACAAGTCTGAAAATAAACACCTCCACGGTTATGATCAGTTTGGACGTACGGGATCATAATGTTTTGTGATCACCGACAAATACACCTCTCTCTGCAAACAAACACAGCTGCTGGGGTGGAGCTGTGCTTTCCCACTTCCTGAGATTAAAGGCATGAATTCCCTCCCTCCCAGCGATGGTGACAGAGGGAGAGCCGCCACTGGCCACCTGCGGCCTACGGGCGTCCGGTACTCATCAAGCACATTTGTAGCAAAAGAGTCAGAGCCGGCTCCGGGGACCCAAGCACAAGTATGTCCTGTCAACCTAAGGATGGAGAGTCTGAGAGTGGAGGGACAGGGCAGCGGTGAAGTCAGCCCTACCTTAACTCACTGCTCTGGGCTCAAGTGCAAGGGGCAGGTGGCTTGACAGGAGGCCTTCCCAAGTCCCAAAGGGCCACTGAGTCGCTTTGTGAAAAAGAAGATTCTGATCTACTGGCGGTAGGCAGGAGCCTGCGATTCTGCATTTCTAACCACCTTCTGGGTCAATACTTTCCCTTGCTGAAATGTTGCTATATTTTACCATCCACACTATATTTTTTCAAATAATTTATCTACTTGGTCATGATGTTGAAATTGTCAAGTAAACCCAGACTCTCTTAACAACCACAATTCCCATCAGCCAAGGGCAGACCGTGCACTCAGCACGGCTGTGGGATCCTGACTTACACGAGACCTTCAGTTTTCACGGCTCTGAGGCTGCAGGGTGCGGTGACCAAGGATTCCGGCTTGGAAGTCTCACTACCCTGAAACTAGGGAGGACTTAAATTTCAACTCCACTGCTTTCTCTCCCTGGCCCCAGGTTTACTGAGATGTAATTGACATGTAACACTGTGTAAGTTTAAGGTGTACAATGATGATCTGATACATGTATAGATAAAGTGAAATGATTACTAAATCAAGTTAGTTCTCACCTCTATCACCTCACATAGTTACCATTTGTGTGTGTGATGAGAATATTTAAGATCTGCTCTCTTAGCAACTTTCAAGTCTATGTAATGCAGTACTGTTAACTCTGATCACCATGCTGTACATTAGATTCTCAGAACTGACTCGCCTTGCAGATGGAAGTTTGTTCCTTGGACCACTTTCACCCATCCCCACCCCTCCAGCCCCTGACAACTGCCTTTCTTCTCTCTGTTTCTATGAATCTGGCTTTTTCACGTTCCACGTATAAGTGGTATCATACAGTATTTGTCTTTCTCTGGTTCTTTCTCTTAGCGTGATGTCCTCAAGGTCCGTTATGTTGCAGATGGCAGGATTTCCTCCTTTCTCGTGGCTGAATACTATTCCACAGTATACATACATCTATCTTCTCTATCCATTTACCTGTCTACAGACACTCACCAACTCCACCACTTTCCAACTGGAGGACCCTGAGCGAGCTACCTGCCTGCTCTACACCTCAGATGCTTCAACTGTAAAATAAAAAAGGATACTTGCCTCGGAGAGTTGTGCACGTGGAGTTGTTCCATACGTGGAGCTAATCATCCACGTATGGAAATCTATGCAGAGCGCTTACAGCATGGTAAACACACATGAAACATTAGCTCTTAACACGATCATTGCGCCCACTTTATGGGGAGGGAAACTGAGGCTTGGAGAGGGGGGTAATTTGCTTTGGGGCAAACAGCTGGTATACACGGCAGCACGGGAACTCAGACAAAACACAATGCAATGTCTGAGGCTTTGTTAATACAGGACGTGGGAATTATACCTCTCAGAGATGGGCTAGGTAGTTGTCCTAAAAGGAGAACGTGATTGAGGCTGAGGTGGAATTTCTATGCGTAAAAGAATTCATATCTTCCAGATCCAGTCTCTCATTCTGATCAACTCTCTCCCTTACCTCCATCTCCCTTTTTAACTTCACTGCAGATTTATTTTGAGGGAGGGGGCATCTAAGCCAGGGTTTCTCAGCCTCAGCATGACTGACATTTGGGGCTGGATAATTCTTTGTTGGGAGGGTCTCCTGGGTGCCGTGCAGGTGCAGGGCTTCACCAGCATCCCTGGCTTTTATCCACCAGACGCCAGTAGCACCCCACCACTGTGATGAAAGAAACGGAAGAACAGCTTCAGGGCTAACAGCACATTTTGGCTTCTGTAAGAAAGTTGCTTTGCTTGCTTGCTTGGGGCGGGAAGAACCGGGCTCCTGATTGGCTGATTCAAAATTAAACAGCTCCCTCCCGCCTTGGGGACTTCCCGCCCTGTGAAGGGTATAAAAGCCTCGCCCGACTGTTAGTCGGGGTCTCACTCACTTCTCTCCGAGTGGGACCCTGTCCGGACAGTTTGTGTAAGCTTCTATACTTGTACTTGTATAAATCCTTTGCTAATCTTTCTGCTTGGTGTTGGTGATTCTCGGGTGTCCTTGGTTGGGACATGGGTCGCATTTACCGGGGAACTCGACTCCAGGCGTGTGGCTCCCGGACCGCAACACCACCACTCAGCAGGCCAAATGTCCTCTGGGGGCAGAAACGGCTGTCCCTGCCCCACTCTGAGAATGAGGAATCTACAGCAACAGTCGTTCTTTTCATCGCCAAACTTGTCCCGTCCTGGATCCATCTCAATGACTCATGAAAGCAACTCAAACTACATTGCCCTACACCAGACGTAAACCTGCTTCCAAAAGAAGTGTTCAACTGGTATAAATCAACCTTTTAGACTCTGCCGGAAATATCTCATCACTTTTCCTGCTCTGGGTCTAAAAGCCCACACTGACGCTTTCTTCTTATGGACTGAATTGTGCCCCCCTAACATTCATAGGTTGAAATCCTTCCTCATCTTCAGAACCTCAGAACGTGACTTAATTTGGAAATAGGGCCACTGCAGATATAATTAGCTGTGTTATGATGGGGTCATTCTGGGGTAGGGTTCTCCCTCTTCCAGCGTGACTGGTGTCCTTATAAAAGGGGAAACTTGGACACAGACACGGACACAGGGAGAGCATCACGTGAAGATGGAGACAGAGAATGAGGACGGTGTATGGACTGCAGAGCTCCGGGAGCTAGGAGAGAGGGTGGACCACATCCTCCCTCTTGGTCCTCAAAGGAACCAAAGATGCCAACGCCTTGATCGTGGACTTCTAGCCTCCAGAACTGTGAGAGGGCAAGTTGCTGTTATTAGAGCCCTCAGTTTAGAATGCTCTGTGTTATGGCAGCCCTGGCAAATGAATATACAAAGGCGCTCATTTTCCCATCGTCTGATATATTTTAGGTCTTGGTTAATTTCTCTGAGATCTCAATCCAGGGACTAACTGAACATAGTTAGGGAGGCCAGAACTAGGTCAATGTGGTCAAAAGTATGGAATCAGTAGTTCCTGACCAACAGGAATAAACCTAATAATAGGTAATATTACTAGGTAATATAATAGGTAATTATAAACCTAATAACCCCAAACCTAATAATCATTTTCCTCTTTAACGCAGGCATTCTGAAGCCTTTACCTCCTTGATACAGAGATCCCTGCGGCTGGTCCTTCCTGTGTCATCAGTTGTGATTTTTTCCAGCAAACCGAATGCAGAAGACAGATTTTTATAATTCCCAGCTGACCACTAAATATAAGTGGACATCGGGTATCTCCAAACTATACATCTCACATCTCATTTTTCAGTTAAGGGATGAACATTCACCAAATATAATAAAAAGTTTCAGAAAACAGTGGAGGCAAAAATACTAGGAAGGTGTTGATCCTGCATCATTTTAAACCTAAGACTTCCCCTCACGGCCTCTTGCTTTATACGCCTGCTAGACTTTAGAATATGATTTTCCATTCTCCAGTGTTTGGAAAGTGTCTTCAATTTATCTGAATTTATCTTTTACTAATAACTTTTTTATGATTTTACAGTAATATATGCTCATTGTTGGAAAATTCTAAAGTTACATATAAAAAAGTACAAGACAACTGGAAACTATCAAACTCTACGGAAGCGGTGGTACCTTTATCTGTGAAATGAAGCAGGAAAGAAGACACAGAGCGCACACACATCCTGAGCTTGTAAACCTTGTTAAATTTCACTTCTCCTCTTTTGGCCCGGTATGTCCTTAATACTCAACAAATGAAACATTGGTGTCTATCCAAACATTGAATTTTATCAAATTACTTCAAAGCTACCCTCCAGGAAACAGAGAGTGCTTTATCCACAAGGAACAATAATTCTACAAAATCCTTGGGAGCATGGGGTTTCATCTACAAGAAACAGAAAGCCAGTTTAAACCAGCTTAATCTAAAAGGAGGATCATGAGCTCTCGTAACCGCAGGTCGAAGATGGAGCAGCCTTCAGGGCTGACTTGATCCAGGGTCCCACCCTGTGACAGCCTGCTTTTCCTCCCTCCCAGGTATCCAATCCGCCCTCAGCCGCAGTCAAGATGCGTTCAGCGAGACATCTTTGTGTAACAGCGTCCAGGGGAAGCAAGAGGAAGGGTAACTCTTGAAGCTCACGCAGGAGAGAGGAAAACCTTTTCCAGAAGCTATACCTGCAAGTGTCTCCTCACCCTTAAGGGCCGCAGTTGTACCACATTCCCCATCAGGACCACCCCCTCGTGAGGACTTGGGCGGCTCTAAAACCAGGGGAGATGGACCCTGGATGCAGGGTGGGTTCACAGACTGAGAGCATGGGAGCCACCTGGAAAGCGGTTTGGCAGGAATAAGCGGGGGGGGGGGGGGGGGGGATGGAAACGGATGTTAATAAGCAACCAGGTGTCGTGTCAGCTCCGTAGGAATCGCCTGGGTCTGACAGCTTGTCAGAATTCCACTGGGCACCTGCAAGAGTGCGGGGAATTTGAAAGGCAGAGGAAAATCGCTGCGCCAGGAGTAACTCGCTGCGCATTTAATAAAATCTAAACAGAAATCTCTGACAGTGTGACTTGCTGTGACTGATAGCCGGTGGAGTCCGCTCTGGACTCGGCTGAGTTGATCTTTCTGTCTAACCCAGGACTACGCTAGAAGCTGTAAACCCACTCACGCGGCACAAAAGGCAGGCATGGAAAAACTGTTACCTTGTATTCCGTTCTAAATCTAAGGGGGCTTTTCAAACACCACTTAAAAGTCTTAAGTGCAAATGACACAAAAGGACCCACCCAGTGGATTTTGTAATATTTCCAGTGCCCTTTAAACCAGGGTACTTTTTTCCTCCACAAAGAAGTGAACTGCCAGACACTTGGAACACTTTCCTAGGCTCCCACTGAGGCTTTTTCTCAACAAGATATCTGGGTGACATCTCAGGCTGCAAGTCCAATAATTAGCTTGAGCATGAGGAAGCTGAATCGGTTCAAATGCAAAATTAAAGGAAAGATCAAATGTGTGTCTGAATGTCAATGGGGTTGAATTTCCAGATCAAAAGTTAGTAGGAGGGCTTCCCTGGTGGCGCAGTGGTTGAGAGTCCGCCTGCCGATGCAGGGGACGCGGGTTCGTGCCCCGGTCCGGGAAGATCCCACGTGCCGCGGAGCGGCTGGGCCCGTGAGCCATGGCCGCCGAGCCTGCGTGTCCGGAGCCTGTGCTCCGCAACGGGAGAGGCCACGGCAGTGAGAGGCCCGCGACAGCAAAGAAAAAAAAAAAGTTAATAGGAGAAGGTTTGGGATTCATCGCCAGTTACTAATGATGTCATTCAAAGGAATGAGCAGAGGAGGTACACAGGGAATAAAATATAAAAATGGTAACATAATTGAGTCTGTGTTGCGAGCTTTTATAGTAAATGCTAATAGCCTTTGAAAGGGTAAACAAGTATACCTTATTGCAGCCAGAGCTCTATATGAGAGCAATTATTTTTTCCATGATGTTAGTTAAACCAGGTCAGCTGCTTCAAACCCATGGTTAAATCATCCCCTATGCAAACTGAGTAGTAATTGGGGTGTATATACAACCAGCATCCCTCCTGCCTTATCGTAATACCATATCTCCCTCCACCTACACAGCTGCTAGGGCTCCTTTGAAACTGTAAGTCAGCTTACATCATTTTTCCATTCAAAACCCTGCAGTATTTTCCATTTCTTTCTTTCTTTTCTTTTTTACATCATTGCTTTACAATGCCGTGTTTATAGTCGCTGCTTTATAACAAAGTGAGTCAGCTATACGTATACATATATCCCCATATCTCTTCCCTGTTGCGTCTCCCTCCCACCCTCCCTATCCCACCCCTCGAGGTGGTCACAAAGCACCGAGCTGATCTCCATGTGCTATTCGGCTGCTTGCCACTAGCTACCTATTTTACGTTTGGTAGTGAATGTATCTCCAGGCCACTCTCTCACTTCGTCCCAGCTTACCCTTCCCCCTCCCCGTGTCCTCAAGTCCGTTCTCTACATCTGCATCTTTATTCCTGTCCTGCCCCTAGGTTCTTCAGAACCATTTTCTTTTAGATTCCATATATATATATATGTTAGCGTACGGTATTTGTTTTTCTCTTTCTGACTTACTTCACTCTGTATGACAGTCTCTAGGTCCATCCACCACGTATATACACTGGAATATTACTTAGCCATAAAAAGAAATGAAATTGGGTTATTTGTAGGGAGGTTTTCCATTTAATTCTACAAAAAAAGCCAAACTCCTCCAAGGCCTACAAATGTCTGTATGATCTGAGTTCTTGGACCTCATTTCCTGCTACATCCACCCCTCCTCCCTGCTCATTCTGCTTTAGCTGTGCCTGCTGCTCCTAAAACACGCCAGGCAGTCCCTGCCTCAGGGCCTTTGCGCTGGCTGTCCTTCCTACCTGGGAAGCTGTTCTCCCAGAAATCTATTTGGCTAACTCCTTTACCCTTGCTTCCAGTCTTTGCTCATATTTTATCTCTTTGCCGAGGCCACCCTGCCACCTTTTCAAAAATCTCCAACTTCTGGGCTTCCCTGGTGGCGCAGTGGTTGAGAGTCCACCTGCTGATGCAGGGGACGCGGGTTCGTGCCCTGGTCCGGGAAGGTCCCACGTGCCGTGGAGCGGCTGGGCCCGTGAGCCGTGGCCGCTGAGCCTGCGCATCTGGAGCCTGTGCTCCACAATGGGAGAGGCCACAGCAGTGAGAGGCCCGTGTACCACCAAAAAAAAAAAAAATCTCCAACTTCCTTCCAGCCAGCTCCTCCCCATCTCGTGTCCCTGGTCCCCTAAACACTATATTTTTTTCCAAAACATTTCCCGTTAAAGTATGCAACATCTTTTACTTCTTTTAAAGTTTTTTTTTTTAAATTGAGGTGAGATTCACAAAAACTAAAACTAACCCTCATAACATAAACAACTTGGTGGCGTATAGTCCAATAAAGGGCCCACAAGCATCTGAGCAGATGCTCGACATCCTTAGTCATTAGAGGAATGCCAATCAAAACCACAAGGAGACACCACTTCACGCCCACTGAGATGGCTATAATAAAAAAAAAAAAAGGAAAATTACAGGTGTCAGAACGTGCAGAAATTGCTAGCAGGCCTGGGAAGCAATACAGCTACCATGGAAGAAGTCTGGAGGTTCATAAACACAGAATTATCACATGAGCCAGCAAGTCCACTCTCTTGCTTTTGGATTCTGTATTACTGTTTTCTGTCTGTCCCCAGTAGAATGTGAGTTCTGTGGGAGAGGCACTTTGCTCTGCTTTGTTTTCAAAGGATCCCAGCACCTACAGCAGGGCCTGGAAAAGGACAGCAGCTCAGTAAATGGTTGTAAATTAAATAGATAAACATGGAGACGACCGGCCTTTCTCACCTTAGAAAAAGCACCAAGCCGTTCCCCACTTTCTTGATATCTGCAGGATAACTCAGTGTCTCTGCTGATGTCTCAGCTACAAAGCACACCCATTTCCTCCTCTCTCTGAATTTTTTTGGCACCAAAACATGTATGGGGCCTCACTCTGTAGATCCTTTTATTTATTGGAGCCACACTTGATCACACAGCAGCACAAAAGTTAACACAAGAAGAATAGTCAGGGACTTCTGTGGTGGCGCAGTGGTTAAGAATCCGCCTGCCGATGCAGGGGGCACGGGTTCGAGCCCTGGCCCGGGAAGATCCCACATGCCACGGAGCAACTAAGCCCATGCGCCGCAACTACTGAACCTGCGTTCTAGAGCCCGCGAGCCACAGCAACTACTGAAGCCCACGCACCCAGAGCCCGTGTTCCGCAACAAGAGAAGCCACTGCAATGAGAAGCCCGCGCACTGCAACGAAGAGCAGCCCCCGCTCGCCCCAACTAGAGACGAAAGCCCGTGTGCAGCAGCGAAGACCCAACTCAGCCAAAAATAAATAAATAAATAAATAAATAAATAAATAACTAAAAAAAGAAGAATAGTTAATGAAATAAATGGAAACCGTGTATCTCCAGGTTGTAACCACACAACACCCCAACTCTGCTGGACAGATGGGGAGAAGGAACCGATCCACGGCCACGTTGGATGGGCTTTTAAGTAATATTGCTTTGACTCTCAACGAGGAGTGGGAAACAGCTGAAAACTTGTACTGGAGACAATGCACTTTGTATCCAGCAGTTTGTGAAATACAGGCTCCTACTCAGCACCATGCAGTGGAATTTGTCATCAATGAAGAGTTAAATCTGTGAACTTCCTACACCTACAGCTGCACCTACAACTTGGGCAGTTAGGGTGGGGTTAAGTGTATGGAAGAGGAGAGAACAGAAAATACTTTTAGGGCAGAAGGAGTTGGGAGGGGGAGTATAAAGAGACTAAAAGGAGTGAGGAAAGTTGGTATAAAGATTTGTGACCACAGACATAGAAAACAATCTTATGGTTACCAAATGGAAAAGGGGGTGGGGGGATAAATTAGGAGTTTGGGATTAACAGAGGCACACTACTGTGTATAAAAGAGATAAACAGCAAGGACCTACTACTGTATAGCACGGAGAACTATCTTCAACATCTTGTAATAACCTATAAATGAAAAGAACCTGAAATATACATATTCTTTTTCAGAAGCACCTTGCTGTACACCTGAAACTAACACAACATTGTAAAGCAACTATACTTGAATTTTAAAAATTAAAAAATAGGGCTTCCCTGGTGGCGCAGTGGTTGAGAGTCCGCCTGCCGATGCAGGGGACACGGG
>NW_006782851.1:3088720-3100446 GCF_000442215.2 Lipotes vexillifer
GGCCCGTGAGCCATGGCCGCTGAGCCTGCACGTCCAGAGCCTGTGCTCCGCAACGGGAGAGGCCACAACAGGGAGAGGCCCGGGTAACGCCAAAAAAAAAAAAAAAAATTAAAAAATAAAAGAGTTGTGACCAGATTTAACTTGCTTATGTAAACAGTGGTTCACTTTGGAAAAGTCTGAAACACAAAATACAGTCCAGGAGAACAAAAATTCTTTATAACAAAGGGATCTTTTGAAATATCTAAACTGTTGAAAATGTTATAATGAGAATGTATTCATATCAATATAATTACATCCTGTAGATTCATAAGACACAACTGATTCAAAGACACAAAACATGTTTCCAGACCTGAGGTTTTCAGGCAGGGGGTCTGGCACACAGGTGTATGATTATAAGGCAAGGTCAACTGTCCTACAATCAATCTGTCACTATTAATAAAGTATGTGGACATTTATTAGTTTGTTTCTTTTCTTATAAATTAGGGTTTATAATGCCACTATATTATGATTGACAGTCCTGTGCATTCTGGTATCCTTGCGGGAAGGGGTGCTGTCTGGCACTCAAGCCCACCCTCTCTCCTCTGCTCCCTGTCTGACTCCGCCAGTAGGGGGTGCTAGGGAGACAGGAAGGATGGAGGAAGAAGGGCATCATCTCTTAGGTTTTCCGTCACTGTTGTCCCTGCCCTGGCACTTAACTGGAAACGGGTAGGTTGTTCCAAGAGCAGCAGTTGGTGCCTACTTGGAGTTCTCCCATCATTGTGTCCCCTGGGGGACCAACAACAGCCAGCAGCCCTCACTTGAGGCTCTGGGTCCCATCCACCAGGCCTCTGAATGTTCATAATATTAGCCACTCAGCGTCCCCCTTTCTGCCTTTGTCATTCTCTAATACCTGATTAACAGTTCTGCTTGCGTACGTGTATATACATATATAATTCTCTGTGTTGAAATAACTGGTGTGATCTCCATCTCCTAACTCGACCCCTAGTGATACAAGTGTGTCTTTCAAATTCGCCTCAGTCCCTCTTATCCGTGCCTTGGAGCCATCTTGTCAAGATCGCCTGCCATATGTCAAGGAGGGAAAAGAACTGCTGTCACAGAACTGTCGTCCTGTGCCATGTATCCTCCAAAAGAACTCCTAATCGTTTGGAATCTAACATCTCCCTCCCTTGCACGTTAGTCAAGGTTCTTCCTTTGCAAGCAACAGAAATAGCCTCGGGCTACCGTCAGCTGGGATGGTGGGGTCTCGAAACACCCAAAGCCAAGTTCAGCAGCCAACCTTGCCCGAGGACAAACCCAGGATATCTCAGGGGACCCAGCAAGAGGAGCTCAAGAACCTTCTCCCCGGAGGGCTGCTCCTTGCTTCCGCACCCTGAGACCTTCCGCTCTGAACAGTAAATTCCCAGGATCCCAAATCTGACGGCCAGGCACGGATCCGTGGTATTTCTGATCAGATCTGCTCCAGCAAGTGGACGGGTCTCGTGGTCCCTACACCGACTCAGGGCCAGTCCCGGAGCGCGGGGAACTGTTGCAAGCTCAACCCTCCACCCTCTGATCCTAACTTTTCATACCAGGTGAAGGTGACAGGCTGCCCTGTGGGAAACTCAGAAGAACAGAGAGACGGGCTCCTGAGACCCCATCACAGTCAGAGCAGCTGTCACACTTACTAGACCCTCTTGCTAACCTGATATGCACGTTTCTTCCCGGGTGCTTAAAGCTAAATGCTCTGCTTTGAAACATCTGTTGAAAACCCTTCCAGTTCCCTGACCCCACAGACACACGTCTTATGGAAATGACTTAACACGAACTACTCTGTGCGCTCTCTCTTCCAGCCAGACCCGCTTCTGTGGGCAGAGCTACCTGCGTGCCAAGCAGGCGTTTGCACAGGTATAAAACTATTTCTGGACAGCAGGGTGTTATCCAATGGGGAAAAACAGAGACGGTCCTGGGGTTGATTTCTAAAATGCCATCGACCCTCCCTACACAGCCAGCCCCAACGTCCAAGCCAGCTGTTGGTGATGGGAACATCTATTGGCCATCTACTTCCTTTGCAAACCCTACATAGCAGCTTGGGCAGGCGTCCCTGTATTTTACAGTCGTCTCAGTTCCGAGTATAAAATATTATTCGTATCAGATGAAATGATGCACTGGGAACACCGAAGAGGCGGTCAGCGCTCTGCTAGCCTAGGGTACGCCGACCCTGCGGACACCTGCCACAGTCTCACTTGGCTCTTCTCATGTCACTAGTGAGGCACAATGACCTTGATCATTACCTAAAGGGCAGGCACCTCATACCTAAAGAGACAACGGAGGGAGCCTTCAGGAGCGGAGTAAACCTCCACTGGCTTAGAGAATAAAGCATCTCCTCCAACCACCTAACTAACAGAATTCCAGGGCTCCCTCTCCTTGGTCCTTGTGCAGCCCCCAAAGACTCACTGCACCCCACTGATACTCTCGCACAAGTCAGGGCTAAGCCACAGACCGTGCAGCAGGGGATCCCAACGTGGACACAAATCCAGTCTCTGGAAACTGGACATGACCGGGCTGATGCTTGGGTCAGAAGGCATCTACTGAAGGGTTTACGGAAACAATGAACTTGTTCAAAACCAGCTTTGCCACACACGAATTCGTTTGACACACAGCTTTACAGGGAGAGAACACCAGCACGCTGGCCTCAAAATGACGTATCTCAGTAGAGTTTCTAAAACTCAGACGCTACGGAAGAGGATGCACACGTCTGCTGGACAGAAAGACTCACCTTATCCTTTGCCCTCTCCGTGACTCATGAAAACCTGAACTTGTAGACCTCTTATTGGAATAAACATCAGGAAGGAGAAAAATGTTGATATGTCAACACCTGAAGAAACATCAAACAAGGAACGATATCATGTGATAATTAAGAGGTGGGACCCTGGAATTCGAGAGAGGCTTGAACGAAAGTGCCAGCTCCTACAGGTGCTCTGTGAGTGAGCGTCAGAAAGGTATCTAACCCGTTCACATGCTCACCTCTCCCTGTGCTGGTTCCTACGCCACATACGGTTCTAATAATTCAATGAGACGTGTCTGGCCCGATCTGAGCACTCATCACACTTTCATCACGATTATGATTACTATAGGAAAAATCAACAAAAGTCCCATGACAAAAATAGCAGCAGCAATTAAGTGGGAAGAGTAACGGTTAACAGTAGTCAGTGTCTGGTTTTTTTTCAGCAGGTAGAAAAATTACTAATTAATTTAGCACATACTTATTACTGGCACTGCTGTAGGTGTTGGGAACACAAAAATGCGGGGGGGGGGGGAAACTAGGCCCTCCTGGAGCTCAGAGTTGAATATGCAGCAGAGACCGAGAGAAAAATGCCATCGGAAATAGAACCGGACCACGGTCATTTTCCACGGGCTTGGCAAGCAGCCGGAGGGGTTTTGTCTGACAACCTAGAAGTTCAATCGCAAGTACGGCAGGAGCTCGTGGTGGGACTGGGGCATGAAAGCAAGTGGTGAGAAACCCAAAATTCCGCTGCAGAGATGTCCTGCTGCATCCAGAGCAGGTGAACTGTCCACAGCAGCTGCAGCGACTCAGCCGCTCACCTTTCTCACGGGCTGACGTTAACCGCCGCCAAGCAGAGGCAGTAAAGGAGCCCAGTGCCTTCCACACAGAGCACGAAGGGGGCAGATGCCAACGCTTAGGAAAGCAGCAGAGCAAAATTGCGGTGCTGTAGGGTGACAGCTCTGCCAGGAAAAAAAATGTATATGTGTGTGTGTGTATATATATATATATATATATATATATATATATATATATATATATAAAATATATTTATATATCAGCTGATATATATAAAATGTATTTTCATATCTATATGAAAAAACTCATAGAGCATAGAGGAGATGAGAAAGCATTTGGGGTAGGATCAGAGGTAAATACTTTCTTTTATTTAAAAATGTTCTTTAATAGACTCACAGACATAGAAAACAAACTTGTGGTCACCAAAGGGGAAAGTAGGGGAGGGATAAACTGTGCCACCAGGGAAGCCCAGCAATGGGTCTTAAAATAATTTCTTCACCCTTTGCTCCCTTGCCCTTTTCTTTGAAATCTGGAGACCTGGCTCTAGCATAGGGCAGGAGGAGGGAGACTGGGGGTGTTTGCTGGGGGCAGGTGACTATTTCCGGTCCCTGGTGATGGGAAGCAGCTGAGGATGGGGACAGAGCAGCGCAGTGGAGGTGGTGCAAGCAGAGAAACACTGCACACAGCCCAACGCTGCTCAACTTGAGATGTGGGTAATTCTGAAACCTCTCTGGGGCTGTTCCCGGACTCAGAGCCGACTGTTGGGTGCAGAAATCCCCCTTCAGCTCAAGTCGCCCCCAGCTCTCTTTCCAGCCTCCGCCCACGACTCTGCAGGCACGGGATGGAATTCAGAAGGAAAGGAGAAAAAAGGCTTTGCCATTTCTGAAGGGAATGAAAATGGCAAGCAGAGATCGAAGCTCGGCCGTCTCCTTGTGAGTTTTCATTTAAATGGATTATCACCATGCTCAGGTGACACTCCTATAATAAGATCAAGCTTAATTTTTCTCCCTTCAAAAGGATTTCTAGGGCTTCCCTGGTGGCGCAGTGGTTGAGAGTCTGCCTGCCGATGCAGGGGACACGGGTTCGTGCCCCAGTCCGGGAAGATCCCACGTGCCGCGGAGCGGCTGGGCCCGTGAGCCATGGCCGCTGAGCCTGCACGTCCTGAGCCTGTGCTCCGCAACGGGAAAGGCCACAACAGTGAGAGGCTCCCGGGCGGGCAAAAAAAAAAAAAAAAAAAAAGGATTTCTAGTTAAACATAACTAACAGGGACATCACCAAAATGAGGGGGAAAATCCAACAAATGGATGAAGATAAAATCCCGTCATACACACCACATGGTTTCAGGTTGGAGATATATAAGATCAAGATGCAGCATTTGGAAAACAAGGGTGAACCTCCCTGCAGGAGGAAACATCCAAGTGGATGAGCTACCAACTCCCCAGAAGCATGGACAGGGAGGGAAGAACGTCCCTTCCCCTGCCAACCGAAGAAAATCCTCACACTGGAGAGTCTAATTCTCATCTCATTCTGTTCCCAAAAGAGCTCGGGGAATTCTGGGGCAAACTTCTTTTCCTCCTAGAGCATTTCTGTTACTGCCATCGCTTTACTTCTTACATAAATAAAATTCCCCATGTGTGTGCACGATGCATGGCGATGCACTGCTCCACGTGCAATGTGCCTTTCCAGGTGCACCCCTCTGGGTTCAGACTGAGTGTCTCTAAGCCCAGCCCCAGAGGCAGATTTGCATTTTTGGAGTCCAGGTGAGAAAGAGGTTTCATAAGCTGCACCCTCAGTGGCACATGGGGATTCAGACTGCTGGGGACCTAGGGAAGGTGTGACAGGTGGTCTGTGACTTTCCTCCTGGACACCAGAGGGGGTACCTGGAAGTCATGAGCAGCCCCACCTCACATCCCAGTCTCCCTTCCGTTCACAGGGAAGACTGAACTTCCTGGACCCCTGTGTTGGGTGGGATCACGTGACCAGTTCTGACCAATTAGTTGTGAGTAGAAGTAACAGGTGCCACTTTCTGGACCAGAGGAATCAACAACTGGAGTATATGCCTCTGCAGGGCAGCCAGCAACGGTTCAGACGGTGGCTGCGAGGGGCCACAGTGAGCAGAGTCCTGCCATCCCAGGATAGCCATGCAGCCTGAGCAAGAAATAAGCATCCGAGGTTGGGGGATGTTTGTTACTGCAGCATGATTGAAACTTCTCAGGCTGATACAGGATTAGCTGCCAACTATGTGAATCTCTAAGCAGCACACATGTGAAATTTCAAACAAGGTAAAGCCAGGTCCCCTATCAATCAAAACACAAGATGTTTCCAGGGTTGATTTTTTTTTTTTTTTTTTTTTTTTTTTTCACACATGTGAAATTTCAAACAAGGTAAAGCCAGGTCCCCTATCAATCAAAACACAAGATGTTTCCAGGGTTGATTTTTTTTTTTTTTTTTTTTTTTACTGTTCCAAACAATGCTACGTTATATCTATTTATGGTTAATAGTTCTTTCCCATTCCTTGAATGCCTGCAACAGTCGGGCACTGTTCTAGGCACTGTGCATCCTGCAATGAGCAAAACATACAAAGCCCTTGTTCTCACGGAGGGAAGAGACACACAGCAAATCGACGCAGCAGGCCAGGGAGTGACGAGTACTATAGAAACAAAGCAGTGTAAAGAAGACGGAGAATGAAATAAAGAGGAGAGACGCGCTCACTCAGGTTCCCGAGACCCGAGTCTGCGCACCTCCTCCCAGCCCTGTGTTCAGTGAGGTCATCCAGTAACTCGAAAACAATCCCAGCGGACGTATGTGCACCATGGAAATGGGCAAACACTACAGACCAGAGTTTTGGGGTGGGTGGGATTTCTTCCCCAAGGAGATGGTTTACCAGAAGCCCCCTGGATGTTTGGACGGAGACAGAATTGGGAATGAGAGGGAGTAAGGGCGGGAGTGAAATGGTTAGGAAGGGCATTGTGGGTAGAGGAGACTGCAGTGCAAAGACACTGACGTGCGGGTGAGCTTGATCGGCTGGGGTGGCATGGAGCCGGGCGGGGGTGGAGGGTAGGTGAAGTCCAGGAGGAAGGGCTGCAGGTTACACAGGGCCTTGTAGACAATGCGAGAGCTTTGAATTTTATCCTGAGTGTGGTGACATCTCTTTGACAGTCCTGTTTCTTTAAATGTATAGTTTAAAGCTATAAGACCAAAGCAAAGACAAAAAAGGGAAGGAAGGAAGGAAGGAAGGGAGGGAGGGAGGGAGGGAGGTGAAGGGAAGGAAAGGAGAAAATGCATAGTCTCATGTCCAGGGCCATGGGAGTTTCACGGAGGAAATAAGTGGCTGGCTACTGAATGTGTGAGATGCTCTGGGGTGCAGCTTCCACCCCCCATGTGTCTGAGGTCTCAGCAGGTTGGCCGCAACCCTCAGAGCCTTAAGCAACCGGCCCGCGGGAGCGGCTCAGAGGGTAGCATCCCAGCCTTGAGCAGCCCCGGGGAGGTGCATCCTTCCCCTCTCCAGGGGAAAGAAGATGGGTCCCTGTGTGTGCTTGTTCATACCCAGGACCACAGAAATCACCCAAAAAAGAGAATCGAACCGAACTGTTCTCGTCTCCCCGGCCAAGTGGTGGATAAATGTGCAGCTCTCTGGGTATGGAAACCAGAGCGAGACAGGGATTAAGACGGAGCTGGCAGGGCAGGATGACGGTCGGAGCTCTTTAGCACCAGCTGCTGCGAGCGCCTAGGAGCCCTGCTGCGGAGCCAAGAGGCATATGCACTCTCCACATGCCATCAACTGAAGCCCCGAGTCCTAAATGAATCACACCAGGAGAGAGATTGCAAAACGGCATGTTTCCACTGCAATCGGGCAGGTGCCATGCCTGGAAGCAAAGATCTTTGTGTTGAAAAAAGCCTGAACGAGTGGCTGAGGCTGGGTGGGCAGAGCTTTTGGACAGAGACGAGCACAGAAGAAGCGAAGGATGGCCCAGACCCTCTTGCACCATCTCAGGAAAAGCTGGAGGAGCCCATGTGGCCGGCTCTGGCCCCGTGTTGGCCTCTCTGGGTCCATCTGGTTGGGCTGGGCCGGGCTGTACTTTCCTCTCCCGACCTGGGAGAACCACCCATCTCGTCTTCCACTATAGCTGTTGCCCTGAGCATGGGTCTTGGGATCAAAAAGATGTAGAAACACTGAGCTCACAAAATTCTGTAGCGAAGACCAATCCCCGCTGTGCCTGCACCTGCACCAGCTCTCCCGCGTTTTGCCTGATTCACTCATTTCCCTTGACCCGGCCGCCTAGGCTTTAGAGCTTGCAACCCCGAGACAATAAAAAGTGTCAATAAGAAAAGACCAAGAAAAAATGGACCAAAGTAGAGAGTCGGAGACCGGCTAATTGTTTTCCTATTAATCGATTTCCTCAGTCTTTCTGAAATGTGTTTAAGCAGCTTAAAGTTATTTTGAAAGTCATTTTTAAAATGACCACAAGCCCTTTCAGTGATCCATCAGGGGATATGCAATAGACCGTCTCTTACAAAATCACTGGGTTTCATAGCTTTGTCCAGCCCCGAGGGGAATTTGTACATTAAGATGGAGAGAGTCAGGGGGAAGTGATGTCCTCCACTTGCTGTCACACCCAGACGGCTGGCAGCTGCCCACAGCACACTTGCAGGCACGAGTCCTCTCTCCGCTCCTCCCCTCCCACACAAGCCTGCAGGTGCCTCCCAGGCAGAAGCTCAGCTCTCAGAACATTCCAGCACCATTCCTATCGCCAAGGCTTTGCACCCACTGTCCCCCCAGCCCCTGCCTGAAATGTCCCTCCTCCTTTCTAGCCCACCATTCCAACTCCTCTCCAATCTCCACAACCCCACTCAAGTCCCACCTCCTCCAAGAAGCCTTCCTTCCACCCCCTCCAGCCTCCGGCCCCTTCTCGAGCTCTGAGCTCCACATCAGTGTTTCCTAGCCCGCAGGCAGGCAGCTCCCCCTTCCCTATCCGTGCCATATCCCCATGCCACCTGTGCTGTTCATTTGGAAATCTTTTGTATTTAGGTCAATTCACTTTCTATTAACACTTTCTCAAATGAACTCACTTTCCAGGAGACTTGATTTCATTACGCTGAAATGAAGAACACGTAGCGTTTACTCTAAATGGTAAAACCATGAAAATAAATACAAGAAAAACCGAACATTATCAGGTCTTAGCTAAACCCCTGGTCTGTCCCAGTCACTGCGCCCAACACCTGCCCTTCACACCGGAGCCGAAAGGAGACTGACTCTCGCGGGAGAAGCGGTAATGATGCTTCAGCACCAACCCGAGACGCTGTCATTTTCAGTATCAGAAAGATTGCAGGAGACGCAAGAGGGAGTCATTCAAATACACGGGACTGATGTTACCTAAAGCATCTGGGGCCGCCTCACTTCACAGCCTGGTCATTTTGTCACCTGATTACGTCTATTGTCCTGTCATCAGTTTAACATAGGAGTTTCTGGTTTCATTCCCAAAGGAAACAGTGAGCTCCATGAAGTTTCCCCTAGGCGTCCACCGAGGCAACCACACAGCTGAGCTCCCAGAACGTACATGCAGTGTATGTTTTGATGAAAGTGGCGTCCCAAATGTGATTAAAATTCTCCTTTGGTGCCTGCAAGCCCCAGGGAGGTGGGATCTGCGATGGCAAAGTCAGGGGCCCCTTCCGACGTTCATCTCCTCCAGCCTTTGTGTAGAGCATCCCGGGTTAGATGCTTGGGAGCTTGGCCTTGTGTCCTAAGCCCTCTCTGCGAAAGCTGGTGACTGAAAGTAGATCAGACTCGCTAACCAGGAATTGAAACATCAATACTCTTATCTCCAGGACTTTCCCTTAATAATCTAGCTCCAGTCAGTAACAGCAAGGAAGCAGGGAAGACCCTCACAGGGGCCACCAACCCTACTCATCCCAGCAACGTACCGTGATCTCCTTAAACAAAAGACTCTACACACACGCACACACACTTCTTTGTTCTGTGGTGTTTTTCTCCCGCTGAGATGAGTAGAAACAGACTCACTTTTCTTAAAAGAAATATTAATTGCTCTCAGTGAAAAGCACTCATTTATGAACCCAAGGAATCACTTCTCCTTCTGCAAAAAAAAAAAGCTCCACACGTCTCCAACCAGGGTCCTCTGAAATCCCGACTAGAGGAAGGGGTCAGCGCCTAAACCAGATGGACAGCGTGCCTCTCTGCTCCTTCAACACAGGCAGGTAATTCCTGGTGAGTCCAGGACCCGGTCAACCCCACCTTAGCCACACAGCTCGCTGACGAACACTGCGCACGCCAGCTGGGTGGGCCAGGCCCTGCCCACGAACAGGGCTGACTGACCGTCCTGGTTTGCCTGGGACTAGGGGTGGACCCCGGATTCAGGGCTGAAGCTGGTAAGTCTCGGGGGGAACTGGGATGAGCTGGGCACCCACATCAACACCCCTGGCATGCCACCTGAGATGCCCTCTGCGGCGTCTGTGTGGACCGGACCTCACCATCCACCCAGGCATCCTTAAAGCCCCAGCGCACGAGCTCGCCTTCCTGTGGGTTCCTCCACCTTCAACAGGCACCCTAAGTGCTGCCTTGGGCTGTATGTAGCCTGCTATTTCATAACCCTACAGTTCATCTCTCCAGAAGCTTCTAGAAGGCAGATCCTGTGGTCTCCCCAGCTTTCCCCACAGGTGGCAGGGGGCCAATGGCACGGAGCCCACCCAGCTTCTTTTCCTCCGGTTACAGGACTCCAGCATTCACTGTCCTCCCTGGAAAAGTGTCCCCATCAATTCCTTTAGCATTCCTATAGGTTTAGGGTTTTATTTTGTGACATCAGATCTTTAGTGCATCTGGCATTTATTCCGGGGTGAGGTCTGGGGAAAGAATCTAACTGCATATGCTCTTCAGTTCAGGTTGACAGGTGCTCGAGCCCAAATCCCTTTATGGAATGGTCTTTTCTTGTGCTGCCGACTTCAAAAGAAAACAGTTTCAAATATCAAATTCTCATGTGCGATAATAACAAACAACATTTCCTGAACACACACCATATGCCAGGCGCTGTGGGGGGCACTTTGCACACGCTCGATACTGTCGTTAACCCCGTTTTACCGACAAGGACGCTGAAGTGTAGACAGTTTCACGCAGCAGTTTTCAAAGTGGGGATCCCCGACCACCACCCGCAGCATCGCCGGGAACTTGCTCAAAAGGCAGCTGCTCAGCGGCACCCGGACCAAGGAGCCAGAGCCTGGGATGGGGGCAGCCGCCTGGGGTTTGACCGGCCCCCCAGGTGACCCCGTGCACCCTCCAGTTTGAGAACCCCTGGTGGAAGGAAGCTGCCCAGTGTCACTTGGCAGGTAGGTAGAGAAAAGAATCGGACCCAAGCAGCCATATTGCAGAACACACGGTGTCACCTCGGTGCTCATTCCTCCCTCAGAAAGGCATGTGGGTCCCCGTTTTCTGAGCGGGGTGATTGACTGCCATGTTTACTCTGACAAGAGTGCCTCCCCTTTGTATCCTCCGATGCTTTAAAATCTCTAAAAACTCAGTAGCCAACCCTCCATCTCATGACAAATATTTCTTTCTTTTTCCACATCTTTATTGGAGTATAATTGCTTTGCAATGGTGCGTTAGTTTCCGCTTTAAAACAAAGTGAATCAGTTATGCATATACATATGTCCCCATATCTCCTCCCTCTTGCGTCTCCCTCCCTCCCTCCCTCCCTATCCCACCCGTCTAGGCGGTCACAAAGCACCGAGCTGATCTCCCTGTGCTCTGCGGCTGCTTCCCACTAGCTATCTACCTTACGTTTGGTAGTGTATATATGTCCATGCCGCTCTCTCACTTCATCCCAGCTTACCCTTCCCCCTCCCCGTGCCCTCAAGTCCATTCTCTAGGTCTGTGTCTTCATTCCTATGACAAATATTTCTAACCATCATCATTTCCTCCACCTGTAGCTATCAGCCAAGCTGGGAAGTTAGTAATAGTAATAATAAGAAGAAATAATCATGAGAAAATAATGGTAACAAAAAATAGCTACCACTTGCTAAGAGCTTAGTTTCCATGCTTTACCTCGCTCACTCCTCGTAAGAACCCTCCCAGGCAGGTCCAATTACTGCTCCTCTTTTCAGAGGAGAGAACTGAAGCATGGAAATTCCAAACAACAGTCTCCAGCTAACAAGGGAAAGA
>NW_006782851.1:3100456-3144404 GCF_000442215.2 Lipotes vexillifer
ACCCCACTGGCCAGGGCACCCCTGTTACCAGGGGCTCCAGGGGACCAAGGAAAATAAAAGGGGTCCTGCTGCCCGGCACAAGGGAAAGGTCTGGGTGAGAGCAACCTGGAGGATGAGGCTGGTCTGAGTGCCCCGGGTACCTCCATTCACCCCATGAAGAAATTTAGTCCCTGAGAAAACCAGGCTGCCTCCAAGCCATGGTCCCCAGCCTCACCTGCATGCTGGAATCACTGGGAGACACTTTCAAACAGCCAAAGCCTGAGCTACGTCCCAGAGCAGTTAAATCGCAGTCTCTGGGGAGGGAGGCTGGCATCAGTGGGTTGATGCCCTCCGGGTACAGATGTGTTTAGGGACCTCTGTTCTCCAGTATATAAAGATATAAATCTTTACAGGAAACCCACGAAAAGAGTTTTCCTGTAGTAGCTTCTACACCAGGAAGGCAACCCCCATGTGCCAACGGACAAAGGGAAGCTCACCGTTAAATAACCCAGTGAAAACTGTCTCTGTGATGAGAGTTCTCAGCGCATCACTGAATGCCCCGGAGACGGAAACCCACCCTGAAGCACGTTATCCCTACACCCTCGGCGGAAGCTCAAGTCCACCCCCAGCTGACAACATGCTTAATTGCTCCTAATTAGCCACCATCTTCCCTGGAGACCCGGTGAGAAAGCACGGAGGCCAGACAGCCCCAAACCAACAAGTGCCCTGTGGCTCTCACTCTCTTTCTGCTTCACCATCAGGGCCCCTGCAGGAAAAATAATTCCAGCAAAGCATCACTAAGACTTCCAGTCTCCTCCAGGGCTTTCTGCAGCCCTTGCTCATCGGGACAAAGCATGCCTATCATGGCTAGAGACACAGCTGAAAATTTTGCAACGCAAGAAGGATAGCAGTTGAAGTTAGATATAGGGCCCGCCCAGACGTTCCAAGATGATCCCGTTGAGAGCTCCATAACTTAATTACACCTGCAAAGACCCGTTTTCCAAAGGTCACATGAACAGGCTCTAGGGATCAGGGCATGGACATATATTTGGGGAAGACACCATTCAACCCATTACAGATACACAAAAAATTACTGGTTATTCCAAAATTCAAATTGAACTGGGCACCCTGTTGTTTATCTGGCAACCGTACAGAGGTGTTGAGTCTCAGACTTTCTTGGCTGTTCTGCCCCTGCTGGGCAGGTCCCCATGGGCCAGAGAAGCAGGGAGAGGGCCGTGCTTGGGGTGGAGGCCAGCAGCATCTCTGTGAACTCTCCACTGTGTCTGCAGGTGAACTTGGGGCTGGACCAAGGATGTGGGGATGGGCGTCAACAGCATCTCTTCCGACAGACATGCAGGAATGTAAAGCTATGGCGTGACCGCTTCACGGCTGAATGGCCAGCACATGCTAGGAACTGGCTGGGCCAGTGACCACTTGGTTAGTAACATCCTAATCCCACCGTGCAGCTGAGTCAGAGCAAGCTTCTTTGCCCCCAGTTGTTACTACCCAGCCCCGTGTGAGTTATCTGGAAACGACATTTTCCCCTGAGTCCCAGTGCCAGGGAGATTGTTAACAAAGGGCATGGAAGGCAGCAGAATTCCCTCTGTTCTCACTCAACCTCTGCCCTCTGGCATTGTTTCACCGGGCAGTCATGGAGGGGGCACAGAACAGGGACACTGCGGCCGATGCTTGGACCTGTCGGGCTGCGTGTGTGAGAAGGACTTACGGGGCAGGAATTCACTAACACGGGAGCCTGCATGCAGGTAAAACATGATGGCTTGCAGTGTTGCCCGGAGAGCAGGCAACAGTGGCTTCTACTCTTTTTTTTTTTTTTTTTTTTTTGGTAAACCCTTCTTTTTATATTTTTCCTTTTTTTTTTTTTTTTCTTTTCGGTACGCAGGCCTCTCACTGCTGTGGCCTCTCCCGTTGCGGAGCACAGGCTTCGGACGCGCAGGCTCGGCGGCCATGGCTCACGGGCCCAGCCGCTCCGCGGCACGTGGGATCCTCCCGGACCGGGGCACGAACCCGTGTCCCCTGCAACGGCAGGCGGACTCTCACTCAACCACTCACCTGGGAAGCCCTCTACTCTTTTTTTTTTAAATTTATTTTATTGAAATATACTTGATTTACAATGCTGTGTTAATTTCTGCTGTACAGCAAAGTGATTCAGTTATACATGTATATACATTCTTTTTCATATTCTTTTCCATGATGGTTTATCACAGGGTATTGAATAGAGTTCCCTGTGCTATACAGTAGCACCTGTTGTTTATCCATTCTACATATACTAGTTTGCATCTGCTCATCCCAAACTCCCAGTCCATCCCTCCCCCGCTCCCTCCCCCTGGGCAACCAGCAGCTTCTACTATTGACCTCCGGTTTCATTCTTTATTTTGTAGCCATAGAGGACTCCAAACACCCAAATCCAGTCATTCTGTTCTTCGGCTTAAAATCCTCCCAGGGCCCCCTCTTCGGTTAGGAAAGACTCCAAATCCTTCACATGGTCTCAGTTCCTCGAGGGCAGCTGTTCACTCCTGTGCTCTCCCTTCTTCCTGGAATATTCCTTCTGTTTCTCCCTGGTTGATTCCCACCCATCCCTGATGCCTAAACCCAAGGGTTACCTCCCGAGGAGACTCTGTTTCCGTGTGTTTCTTTAGATTTATCAAAGTATAATTGACGGGGGGGGGGCAGGGATAAATTGGGAGTTTGGGGTTAACATATACACACTACTATATATAAAAGAGATGAACACAGGGAACTAGACTCACTATCTCGGAATAACTTATAATGGGAAAGATTCTGTAAAAGAATACATATATATGTAGAAGTGAATCACTCTGCTGTACACCTGAAACATTATAAATCAACTATACTTTGGCCCTGAACCAAGATGGTGGAGTAGAAGGACGTGCACTCACGCCCTCCTGCGAGAGCACCGGAATCACAACTAGCTGCTGGACAGTCACTGACAGGAAGACACTGGAACTCACCGAAAAAGATACCCCACATCCAAAGACAAAGGAGAAGCCACAATGAGACAGTAGGGGGGGCGCAATCACAGTAAAATCAAATCCCATAACTGCTGCGTGGGTGACTTACAGACTGGACAACACTCACAACACAGAAGTCCACCCACTGGAGTGAAGGTCCCGAGCCCCACGTCAGGCTTCCCAACCTGGGGGTCCGGCAATGGAAGGAGGAATTCCTAGAGAATCAGACTTTGAAAGCCAGTGGGATTTGACTGCAGGACTTCGACAGGACTGGGGGAAACAGAGACTCCACTCTTGGAGGGCACACACAAAGCAGTGTGCGCATCGGGACCCAGGGGAAGGAGCAGTGACCCCAGGGGAGACTGAACCAGACCTACCAGCTAGTGTTGGAGGGTCTCCTGCAGAGGTGGTTGGGGGTGGCTGTGGCTCACCGTGAGGACAAGGACACTGGCAGCAGAAGTCCTGGGAAGTACTCCTTGGCGTGAGCCCTCCCAGAGTCACCATTTGCCCCACCAAAGAGCCCAGGTAGGCTCCAGTGATGGGTTGCCTCAGGCCAAACAACCAACAGGGAGGGAACCCAGCCCCACCCATCAGCAGTCAAGCAGATTAAAGTTTCACTGAGCTCTGCCCACCAGAGCAACACCCAGCTCTACCCACCACCAGTCCCTCCCATCAGGAAACTGGCACAAGCCTCTTAGATAGCCTCATCCACCAGAGGGCAGACAGCAGAAGCAAGAAGAACTACAATCCTGCAGCCTGTGGAACAAAAACCACATTCACAGAAAGAGAGACAAGATGAAAAGGCAGAGGGCTATGTACCAGATGAAGGAACAAGATAAAACCCCAGAAAAACAACTAAATGAAGTGGAGATAGGCAACCTTCCAGAAAAAGAATTCAGAATAATGGTAGTGAAGATGATCCAGGACCTTGGAAAAAGAATGGAAGCAAAGATCAAGATGATGCAAGAAATGTTTAACAAAGACCTAGAAGAAGTAAAGAACAAACAAATAGAGATGAACAACACCATAAATGAAATGAAAACTACACTAGAAGGAATCAACAGCAGAATAACTGAGGCAGAAAAACGGATAAGTGACCTGGAAGACAGAATGGTGGAATTCACTGCTGCAGAACAGAATACAGGAAAAAGAATGAAAAGAAATGAAGACAGCCTAAGATACCTCGGGGACAACATTAAATGCAACAACATTTGCATCACAGGGGTCCCAGAAGGAGAAGAGAGAGAGAAAGGACCAGAAAAAATATCTGAAGAGGTTATAGTCAAAAGCTTCCCTAACATGGGAAAGGAAATAGCTACCCAAGTCCAGGAAGCACAGTGAGTCCCATACAGGATAAACCCAAGGAGAAACACGTGGAGACACGTAGTAATCAAATTGGCAAAAATTAAAGACAAAGAAAAATTATTAAAAGCAGCAAGGGAAATATGACAAATAACATACAAGGGAACTCCCATAAGGTTAACAGCTGATTTCTCAGCAGAAACTCTACAAGCCAGAAGGCAATGGCATGATATACTTAAAGTGATGAAAGGAAAGAAACTACAACCAAGATTACTCTACCCAGCAAGGATCTCATTCAGATTTGATGCAGAAATCAAAAGCTTTACAGACAAGCAAAAGCTAAGAGAATTCAGCACCACCAAACCAGCTCTACAACAAATGCTAAAGGAACTTCTCTAAGTGGGAAACACAAGAGAAGAAAAGGACCTACAAAAACAAACACAAAACAATTAAGAACATGCTCATAGGAACATACATATCGATAATTACCTTAAACGTGAATGGGCTAAATGCTCCAACCAAAAGACAAAGGCTTGCTGAATGGATACGAAAACAAGACCCATCTATATGCTGTCTGCAAGAGACCCACTTCAGATCTAGGGACACATACAGACTGAAAGTGAGGGGATGGAAAAAGATATTCCATGCAAATGGAAATCAAAAGAAAGCTGGAGTAGCAATACTCATATCAGATAAAATAGACTTTCAAATAAAGAATGCTATAAGAGACAAGGAAGGACACTACATAATGATCAAGGGATCAATCCAAGAAGAAGATATAACACTTATAAATATATATGCACCCAACATAGGAGCACCTCAATACATAAGGCAACTGCTAACAGCTATAAAAGAGGAAATCGACAGTAACACAGTAACAGTGGGGGACTGTAACACCTCACTTACACCAATGGACAGATCATCCAAACAGGAAATTAATAAGGAAACACAAGCTTTAAATGACACAACAGACCAGATAGATTTAATTGATATTTATAGGACATTCCATCCAAAAACAGCAGATTACACTTTCTTCTCAAGGGCGCACGGAACATTCTCCAGGATAGACCACATCTTGGGTCACACATCAAGCCTCACTAAATTTAAGAAAATTGAAAGCATATCAAGCATATTTTCTGACCACAACGGTATGAGATTAAAAATCAATTACAGGGAAAAAATGCATAAAAAACACAAACACATGGAGGCTAAGCAATACGTTACTAAAAACCAAGAGATCACTGAAGAAATCAAAGAGGAAATCAAAAAGTACCTAGAGACAAATGACAATAAAAACACGACAATCCAAAACCTATGGGATGTGGCAAAAGCAGTTCTAAGAGGGAAGTTTATACAAGCCTACCTCAAGAAGCAAGAAAAATCTCAAATAAACAATCTAACCTTACACTTAAAGGAAATAGAGAAAGAAGAACAAACAAAACCCAATGTAGCAGAAGGAAAGAAATCATAAAGATCAGAGCAGAAATAAATGAAATAGAAACAAAGAAAACAATAGCACAGATCAATAAAACTAAAACCCGGCTCTTTGAGAAGATAAACAAAATTGATAAACCATTAGCCAGACTCATCAAGAAAAAAGAGAGAGAGGACTCAAATCAATAAAATTAGAAATGAAAAAGGAGAAATTACAACAGACACCAGAGAAATACAAAGCATCTTAAGAGACTACTACAAGCAACTCTATGCCAATAAAATGGACAACCTGGAAGAAATGGACAAACTCTTAGAAAGGTATAACCTTCCAAGACTGAACCAGAAAGAAATAGAAAATATGAACGGACCAATCACAAGTAATGAAATTGAAACTGTGATTAAAAATCTTCCAACATAAAAAAGTCCAGGACCAGATGGCTTCACAGGTGAATTCTATCAAACATTTAGAGAAGAGCTAACACCCATCCTTCTCAAACTCTTCCAAAAAATCGTGGAGGAAGGAACACTCCCAAACTCGTTCTATGAGGCCACCATCACGCTGATACCAAAACCAGACAAAGATATTACAAAAAAAGAAAATTACAGACCAATATCACTGATGAATATAGATGCAAAAATTCTCAACAAAATACTAGAAAACAGAATCCAACAACACATTAAAAGGATCATACACCATGATCAAGTGGGATTTAACCCAGGGATGCAAGGATTCATCAATATATGCAAATCAATCAGTGTGATACACCACATTAACAAATTGAAGAATAAAAACCATATGATCATCTCCATAGATGCAGAAAAAGCTTTCGACAAAATTCAACACCCATTTATGATAAAAAAAAAACTCTCCAGAAAGTAGGCATAGAGGGAACCTACCTCAACATAATAAAGGCCATATACGGCCAACCCACAGAAAACATCATTCTCAATGGTGAAAAACTGAAAGCATTTCCTCTAAGATCAGGAACAAGACAAGGATGTCCACTCTCACCACTATTATTCAACATAGTTTTGGAATTCCTAGCCACGGCAATCAGAGAAGAAAAAGAAATAAAAGGAACACAAATTGGCAAAGAAGAAGTAAAACTGTCACTGTTTGCAGATGACATGATACTATACATAGAGAATCCTAAAGATGCCACCAGAAAACTACTAGAGCTAATCAGTGAATCTGGTAAAGTTGCAGGATACAAAATTAATGCACAGAAATCTCCTGCATTCCTATACACTGATGATGAAAAATCTGAAAGAGAAATTAAGGAAACACTCCCATTTACCATTGCAACAAAAAGAATAAAATACTTAGGAATAAACCTACCTAGGGAGACAAAAGACCTGTATGCAGAAAACTACAAGACACTGATGAAAGAAATTAAAGATGAGACCAACAGATGGAGAGATATACCATGTTCTTGGATTGGAAGAATCAACATTGTGAAAACGACTATATTACCCAAAGCAATCTACAAATTCAATGCAATCCCTATCAAATTACCAATGGCATTTTTTTACAGAACTAGGACAAAAAAATCTTAAAATTTGTATAGAGACAGAAAAGACCCTGAATAGCCAAAGCAGTCTTGAGGGAAAAAAAAACGGAGCTGGAGCAATCAGACTCCCTGACTTCAGACTATACCACAAAGCTACAGTAATCAAGACAATATGGTACTGGCACAAAAACAGAAACATAGATCAATGGAACAAGATAGAAAGCCCAGAGATAAACCCACGCACCTATGGTCAACTAATCTATGACAAAGGAGGCAAGGACATACAATGGAGAAAAGACAGTCTCTTCAATAAGTGGTGCCGGGAAAACTGGACTGCTACATGTAAAAGAATGAAATTAGAACACTCCCAACACCATATACAAAAATAAACTCAAAATGGATTAGAGACCTAAATGTAAGACCGGATGCTATAAAACTCTTAGAGGAAAACACAGGAAGAACACTCTTTGACATAAATCACAGCAAGATCTTTTTTGATCCACCTCCCAGAGTAACGGAAATAAAAACAAAAATAAACAAATGGACCTAATGAAACTTAGAAGCCTTGCAGACCAAAGGAAACCATAAACAAGATGAAAAGACAACCCTCAGAATGGGAGAAAATATTTGCAAACGAATCAACAAAGGATTAATCGCCAAAATATGCAAACAGCTCATGCAGCTCAGTATTTAAAAAACAAACAACCCAATCCAAAAATGGGCAGAAGACCTAAATAGACATTTCTCCAAAGAAGACACACAGATGACCAAGAAGCACATGAAAAGCTGCTCAATATCACTAATTATTAGAGAAATGCAAATCAAAACTACAATGAGGTATCACCGCACACCAGTTAGAATGGGCATCATCAGAAAATCTACAAACAACAAATGCTGGAGAGGGTGTGGAAAAAAGGGACCCCTCTTGCACTGTTCGTGGGAATGTAAATTGATACAGCCACTATGGAGAACAGTATGGAGGTTCCTTAAAAAACTAAAAATAGAATTACCATATGATCCAGCAATCCCACTACTGGGCATATAGCCAGAGAAAACCATAATTCAAAAAGACACATGCACCCCAATGTTCATTGCAGCACTATTTACAATAGTCAGGACATGGAAGCAACCTAAATGCCCATCAACAGACGAATGGATAAAGAAGATGTGGTACATATATACAATGGAATATTACTCAGCCATTAAAAAGGAACGAAATTGGGTCATTTGGAGAGATGTGGATGGATCTAGAGACTGTCATACAGAGTGAAGTAAGTCAGAAAGAGATAAACAAATATCGTATATAAACGCATGTATGTGAAACCTAGAAAAATGGTACAGATGAACCGGTTTGCAGGGCAGCAGTTGAGACACAGACGTAGAGAACAAACGTATGGGCACCAAGCAGGGAAAGCAGCGGGAGGGCGGTGGTGGTGTGATGAATTGGGCGATTGGGATTGACATATACACACTAATATGTATAAAATGGATGACTAATAACCTGCTGTATAAAAACATAAAGTAAAACTCAAAAAAAATTTATAGAAATTTGTAAAAAAAACAAACTATGCTTCAATTTAAAAAAATTTTTTAAGGTATAATTGATAATAAAAGTGTATGTAGTTAAGGTGCACAACTGATGCTTTAATGCACATATATACTGTGAGATGACTGCAGTTGAGCTAATGAACATTCCCATCACATAGTAACCACGTGCGTGTGTGCGTGTTGAAATCACTGAACATCTCCCCTCCCTAAGAAGGTTCAAGCGGTCTCTTTACTAACTCTCACGGCAGCCTGCCCTTGTCCCTCTAGCACCTTCCACATTCATACACCAGTGCTGCATCACTGCCGCTCTGCCACTGCGCAGGAGGAAGATGCATGGGAACAATGGTTGCGTTTCCTTTGTCCCCCACAGCATACCTGATGGCAGGCAGAGTGCCAAGCACCCTGGAGATGCATTATAAACACATCTGCATCTCTGGGTTAAGAGACAGAGCTTATTACTCCCGGGATTGCCTAAGAACACGGTCCATGCAATAGTCCACTTCTGCAACTTCAGGGGGGAAGAATGAAAACTTTTCTCACCAGGAAGTGAAGCTTAGCCCAGAAGAGGCCAGAAAGTATGCCCTTGGTGAGAATGAGGAAAGGAGAGTTTAGGTGCCCTGGAGGCTAGGTGGCTGCGTGACACGGACGGCTGTGTGCTCCCAGGGACAATCTACAGGGGACGTCTTGCAGGGCACATTTTCTGATTTTTCAACAGCACTTGGAAATCCTGACTTTTATGTGAGTTCTCTCAATTTTAAAATGTTAGCTATTATCTTTATTTTAAAACATTACGGGGACTTCCCTGGTGGCGCGGTGGTTAAGAATCCACCTGCCAATGCAGGGGACATGGGTTCGAGTCCTGGTCCGGGAAGATCCCACATGCCGCGGAGCAACTAAGCCCGTGTGCCACAACTACTGAGCCTGCGCTCTAGAGCCCGCGAGCCACAACTACTGAGCCCGCGTGCCTAGAGCCCGTGCTCCACAACAAGAGAAGCCACCGCAACGAGAAGCCCGTGCACTGCAACGAAGAGTAGCCCCCGCTCGATGCAACTAGAGAAAGCCCGCGCACAGCAACGAAGACCCAACGCAGCCAAAAAAATAAATAAATGTATTTTAAAAAGTTAAACATTCTTTCAGATGCAGAGAACAAACGTACAAACACACCCAGGGGGGAAAGTCCAGTCCGGGCGGGGAGGGGGTGGTGGTGGGATGAACTGGGAGATTGGGATTGACATGTATACACTTATATGTATAAAAGAGATAACTAACAAGAACCTGCTGTATAAAAAATAAATGAATTTAATTTTTAAAAACCAATGTTTTGTTAGTTTCAGGTGTACAGCAAAGTGATTCCAGGCGTCTATCTATTCTTTTCAAACCCTTTCCCCACTTAGATTGTTACAGGGTATCGAGCAGAGCTCCCTGCGCTCTACATCAGGTCCTTGTCGGTTACCTATTTTAAATACAGCAGCGCGTACATGTCGATCCCCAAATCCCAATCTGTCCCTCCCCCACCCCTCCCCCCATAACCACAAGTTCGTTCTTAAATCTCTGAGTCTGTTTCTGTTTTGTAAATAAGTTCATCTGTATCGTTTTTAAATGACTTTTAAGGTTATAAGCGTTCTCTTATGGTAGCTTTGCTTGAGAAGTTTCTTCTAGCTCCACACTTTACCTCCATGATACTGCTGCTAAGATGATCTATAATACCAGAAGGCTGTGTCTTTATCCATAAAACCCTTGACACCCATAATTTCTTTTTATTCCCGTAACATTTTGGTGGGGGCAGAGTCCTCTATTGTAGATGCTCAAAAAGGAGTCGCTCTCATCTTCCTTTCTTCGGCTTTTCCAAGGCGGAGTGAGGCTCAGCTTACCGGAGGGTCTCGCCTAAAGTGGCAGGGTATCTGCTGGCCAGGCTGTGCGGGGATGCCTGACCCCAATCTTAATTCACGACCATTCGACAGATCTCTCAGACAGGCCTCTTTCTAGGGAGGTGTCCTATAAAATGCGGGTCACAACTCACATCCGTTTAGTGGGTCATGACCAGTATTTTGTAAACAAAGCAGACGAGAATAAAACAGGATGGGATAGAAGCTCCCAGACTGGATTGTACATGGAAAGGCAGGTGTGCTTTCATGAAACTTATCTTTTAAGGGGTGTGCGTGTGTGTGTGTGTTGTGTGCGTGTTTGTACATGTGAATACTGCATCTCCTTGTATATTTCTTCCATAATTCACAGTCAAAAAGTCTGAAAACCCACTGTTCTAAAGTATCAAACTCCAAGAGATATTTTGGATTTAATTTTAACTGAAAATCATCTTCCATCTCAGTTTGGGATGCCCTGATAGTGTCCTGAGCAAACTACTGTCCCCAATAAGTAACAAAATGATATACAGAGACAACAATTACAATAATGATCGCAGCTCACGTCTATTAAACTGTATACACTGCCAGGCACTGTGTGAATGCTTTACCTGTATTATTGGTTTTGTTTCTGTTTTTGTTTTTGCAGTACGCGGGCCTCTCACTGTTGTGGCCTCTCCCGTTACGGAGCACAGGCTCCGGACGCGCAGGCTCAGCGGCCATGGCTCACGGCATGTGGGATCTTCTCGGACCGTGGCACGAACCCGTGTCCCCTGCATCGGCAGGCAGACTCTCAACCACTGCGCCACCAGGGAAGCCCTACCTGTACTAGTAATGCCTTCACGCCTGTAACTACCCTGTAAGATAGTCACTAGATGGTACCACGTATGACCAACTGAAAGCACGGTGAAGTTAAACAACATGCCCAAAGACCCACAGCTAGTTGGGGACAAAGCCTGGACTTGATCCCAGGAAGCCCGGCTCCAGAGCTGCACTCACAACCATCACACACAGCTTCTCACAGCAAACCCTCCCCAAGCCTCATCTGTATCCTTCAGCTAAACTCAGTCTATTAAAATTACATTTTTTGGCAAACACATCCAATTGCCTTGAATAGTTAACAGCCGCAGTTGCTTTGGAAACGGCAAGAGCCTCGTGTTAGAAGCAGGTGTACCTGTTCATTCACCAAAGATGAGGAAGAGGGAAAACGTCCCCTCGAGACTTCGGCTGCAAGACAGGACCCCCTGGTGCCAACGAGGGCAAACCCCTGGTGGCCAGAGAGGAGAGGAAACGTCTTCGACAGGTCTGTGGAGACTTCTGTTCTACAAATAAAGTGCACAGGGGGCTCTGGAACAAAAGGACTCTACACGCACAGCATGGAAATTGGTGGCATTTACCAACACAACAGAATCTGGTATTTATACCGCGTGACACCTCCTTTCTGAAAATCTGCTTCAGCACTACCTTGCCTGTCGGAACACACTGTACTGCACACAAAGTCGGCTAGAAAGACCTCTGAGTCACCAGAGCAGTTTGCTACCTAGAAGCCCATGTCAGAGCCTCACTCAGCACCTACTGACTCTTAGTTTGTACACAGTTCTAACTAGTCAGCTGGTATATTCTTTAAATTCACAGCCACGTGGAAGCAAGCAGGCAGTACACAAGCAGTAAACAGATCTCTGCAAATCTGTTCATAAAGACGACATCCACATTTACTGAGCACTTACTGCATGCCAGTTATACCAAGGGCGTTACTTGCATTTTCTCATGTAATACTCACAAAATCCAGTAGGGGGCACGATTAGCCCTCATTTCACAGGCGAGGAACCGGTGCAGAGAACCTTGCCCAGGGACACACAGCCCAGAAGTTCCAAGGCTGGAGTCTGAACCCAGACGACAGGGCTCTAAAACTCACATGTATGACCACTATCCATAGCATCCCCTCCCACTGTAGGCAAAACTGTGAAGAGTGAACACACCAGTACACAAAGTGCAGAAGGCTAGAACGATTGACTTTTCTGTTTTGTTTGCTGCTGTGGTCCCAGTGCTTCAAGCAGGACCTGGGACATAGTAAGTGCTCAATAAACATCTGTGAAATGAAATATGGACACACATTTTAGGAGCCCCTAGCATCACCCCTGATATTTCTGTGCCATCGGGAAAATCATCATCATGTCCCCTGCTCTCTGCAATCTGACACAAATGACCAAAGTCCACTCAAGAAGAAATACATCACTTGAATAGCTCTACATTTATTAAAGAAATGTAATTCGTAGTAAAGGGCTTCCCACAAAGAAAACTCCAGTCAAAGACAGTTTCACCGGGGAATTCTAACAAACATTTAAGGACAAAATAATCCCAATTCTGCACAAAGTCTTCCCAAAACATTGAAGAGGAGGAAACACTACCCAACTCATTCTCTGAGGCCAGCATTACCCTGATACTAAACCCCGACAAAGACATTACAAGAAAACTACAGGACGCTATATCTCATAAGCACAAAAATTATAAACAAAATTTTAGCAACTTGAATCCAACAATATATCTAAAAAGGGTAGCACAGACTTTGTCTCAGGAATGCAAAGTTAATTTAACATTTAAAAATCAGTCGATGTAAGAAAATACAATAAAAAGAAAAATCATATGATCATCTCAATAGACACCCAAAAAAGCATGTGAGAAATTACAGAATCCATTTCTGATAACAACTCTTAGCAAAGTGATGATAGAAAGAAACTCCCTCCACTTTCTTGGTTGTGGTGATGATTTCATGGGTGTATAAACATGTCAACACTTCCAATTCAAATATGGACAGTTTATAGCCTCACAATTATTTTTAAAAGTAAAATTAGGGAAATCACACCTGATTTCAAGAAAGGAATTTAAAAGTTTGGGAAATAAAAAAACTATAGGGAGTTCATTTTAACTGGAAGATGAGTAAACATTTCCTTAAAATCCATGGAAGCAGAAAAGGAGCTTGTTTTTTTACTACAGGCTTCTTAATGATGTATGTTGTGGTAATGTTATATTTTGACTGTAAATATATACATTAGACAGGAACGACATATTTCAATGAAAATGTGTTTGTGTTCATGCCTTGCAAGCAAAGCCACCAAACTAAATAAGCACAAGGAGAAGACTGCTTAAATAATGCTTTTCTCACGTGTGCTTCACTCCCACTCCACGAATTCCCTGAGTGGTTTCTATAATCCGTTGCTGCATCACGGAGAACCCCAAAACTGACCTAAAGCAGCCATCTTTTGCTCAGGATCATTTGGAAGGGCTCAGACGGTGGGTGGTTCACCTCTGTTCCACGTGGCATCAGGAATACAGCTGGTGGGCAAAGAGGCTGCACTCCCACTCCCGTGCCTGTGCCCTGCTGGTCCTCGGTCTGTCTGTCTGTCTCTCTTCCACTTGCCTCGCAGCTCTCAGCATGGTGCACTCAGAGGAGGTACACTTCTGACTTCCAGGAACTAGAGGCTATTGAGCTAGTTAGACACACCACTCCCAAATCAGCATGACCTCTCTATTCTGTTTAAGCAGCCACAGGGTGCCCCGAGGTTCCAGGGCTGGAGAAACGGACCTCAGCTCCGGGCGTGAAGGGAGTGGTCACATTGCAAAAGAGCAGGTAGCATGGGAGATATTTTTATGGCCATTTTTGGAAAATAGAACCTGCTAACGGTAATAAGGTCCTCGTTTCGCTCACGTATATTACCTACTCTGTGGATGGCTCTCCATTCCCGTTCCGTCCTCCACCCTGCCTCATGCCCTAGAGTGGGGGGCTGACCTCCGTGGGCTCCATCACTCAGCCGGCTTCCTTACCCTTAGGCGTCCATCCGTCCGACTGGATTCAGCCAGAGGAGGCACTGGCAGTCAATCAGTGGGTGGTCAGAGAGAAAGGTCAGAGTACTTATCCCTCTGAGCCTCCTCTGCTTTCCGCCGACCTGGCAATGGTCTCCCCTTTCCGTGCCCACGGCTTCTGTCCGATCCCCCCGGCCTCAGCTCTAGGAGTCAGCCAAGCTGTTCCATCGTTGCTTCTCCCCCTTGGAGTTTACGGATGATAACAGCTTCCTGCTGTCACCAGACCCTGGCTGCATCACCTCTTACTGGTTCTCCTAATCATTCCCACACACCTATAAACGGTCCCCTGTAGGCTCTCCAAAACCCCAGTTGAGTGGACCCTTCATTTCCTGCCAGACCCTGACTCAGACATTTTCTGCAATGCCAGACTCCTCTCCGGGTGGGTACTCATCACACCCTTCGCTGAAACGGTGAGCCAGTTTGCGAATTAGGCTTGGGCAGCCCTCTTACCGCCAAGGTTCAGTCACTATGTGATTTAACTAACTAGAAGAGCCACTAGCTGGACAGAGTGAGTCCAGGTCACCAGCATTTTTGACCTTGAGTGGGATCGAACAAACCCTGCCAGCTGCCTGGAACCCCAGGGCCAGCACCCACGCCAGGTTGGGAGGAGTGGGCACACTCATGGTGAATGTGATTATCTCTTTTATTTCCTGTTGGATTGGCAGCCGCTGGGTTGTGGCACATCCGTCATGCTGAAAAGTGCACGACGTCCGTGGATTAAAAATTAATTTACCGTCCAGCCTGGCTTGCAGCTGGATGCCTTAATTGAGTTTTCTTGTGACAGTCTTGCTGAGCTCCAAGGCATCATTTAGCCCAGTCTCGAGGCCTTGGTGTTGGGAGAGAGGTTTATGAGCTCTGTAATACAATTATCTTCCAGCACGCACAGAACGCTTATCTTCAAAGTCACTCACGATTCATCCTGGGTTCTTTATGCCTATGGAACTAGGGATACAGTTATGGATCTGCTTCCTCAAAGACACACTGAACAGTCTTGAGTCTCAATGGGAAAGATAGGAGAACTTGATCCTGTTGTTGGGAGAGCCCTTCTTTGGAGAAGCACATTAATTAATCCGGTGAAACATTTAATTGAGTGGCTACTATATCTTCAGTATGCAAATGAATGTGACGTAACCCCTCCAGAAGCTTACAGTGATCCTTTTAGCCAAGTACAGTATCAATGACACAGGTTAAAGAGGCAACTCTTTATTATTGGGTAAATAATAAAGTTCTCCAGAGCCTGCTTTCTTTATTTAAGGGATATTTATTACAGCGCTGGCTCTGCACCACTGGACCGCCAGGGAAGTCCCTGTACTTTACTTTAAAAAAAAAAAAGAAAAAGAAAGCTCCCAAATTAACAAATGAATAAATAAATAACACTGAGAATGTTGAATTCCTGGGATGGCCACCATCTCACTATTTTTCCACCACTAACTGCCCAGAAGAGGTCGCAGAAAGGAAGCACTGAGTTTCCAGAGATGCCTAAGATGACACATGGGAAGGAATTCATTCATCTACTTTATTTCCTAACTCCATCCAGGAAAGCAGATTTTCATGGCTGTGATGGCACTGGGATTGGAGACACAGAGGCAGAGGGAACACACTCCAAAAGGGATTCTGCCGCGTTATCTCTTCTTTCGTAGCAAGACTGTTGGTGGCTTTCGTCCTAACCTTATCTGAAAGTGTGCGTGTCGTGAAATGAACATTTTCACAGCAAGCTATAGACTATGAACTTGAGATAGTCTAGAACTTACTTCTCAGTTTCAAATTATGACCCGGACAGACCTTTGTCCTGGTGCAGAAGGATGTCTTTCACTTGAGCAAAGTCAAAAATAAAAGGTTTAAAGGCCACAAGAAAGAGTCCAACTCACAGTGACAAAGGACTCAAATTCCATAGTGGAAACACAGCTTGTCCCAAGTCACCAGCCTCAGCTGCTGAGATGAGGCTCCTCAGCCGAGTTTAATTTCTCTGCGTCCATGTGGTTTACATCCCGTGACAAGCACGTACACAGCATTCGGCCACAAACCTGAGCATCCGAAAAATTCTCCTGGAGCGTCTTGACCGTGTTCCTTCTACAGGGAGAAAGAGCTCTCCAGATGACAGCATGGGCTCGGATCACAATGTGACAGCCGACTGGGATTCGATTGGATAGACTGTGCTGTTTGGTTGACTCCCTCACACTCGCCACACACTGCCCCAGCTACTTGTCCCAAGCACTTGTAGATTTCTATCACAGGATTTCTGCGACATTTCCAGACCCGGAGCATGCTGACATGAACACATTGCTTATTCACGGTGCTCTGATCGCCTCCTGTGAGTTTCTTTGCGAGAGGCATGAAAACACCAGCTCCCTAAGTCATCTTAACAGGCAACTGTTTCCCCAGGCTCAGCCTGAGAGTGAGTCAGACACAAACGCCTCCCCGGCAAGAAGCACACGCTGGTCAGACAGCACTGGGCAGTCGTGCAGGGGAGCCCACCAAGGAACCCACCCAGCCTGGGCTGCACTCAGCTCCCTTCTGGCCTCTTCTCTCAACTCTGACTGAAGCATCGTTATCCCAGCAGCTTAGGTTCTGTACTGGGCAAGCAACAGAAAAGAAATCACACTGCGGCCGACTTCATCAACAAGAGAGTTTATGGGGAGGATGTGGAAACACACAGGAAAAGAAAAGTTGGAAGACAGGCTACAGGGATGTATATTGTACAACACGGGGAATAGAGTCAATGTTTGTAATAACTGTAAATGGAGTGTGACCTTTCAAAATTGCATTTGAAGAAAAAAGGAAGGTTGGAGAACCAGACTCAGAAAGCAGAGGGCTGCCCCAGAGTTTTGGAACTGCTAGAAAGTTCCTATCCCCCAACCTGGGAACTTGCCATTGAAATAAATATTCCCCACCTGTGGACTTTTTCCCTTACTTCACTCCACAAAGATTCAGAGTTCCAAACGAAAGCACCCAATTGGTCAAGCTTACATATCCAACCTCCCCCTACCTCGATACCAGGGTGGGACAACAGAAAATTCTTGCAGGAAGAGCCTCGAGAAAACGCTGGTTTCTCCAGTGAGTGGGTGAGGTACCTAGGTAACCAATTGAATAAAGCTGTACACAAAGGGGAAGAGAGGAGATGCAGTGGGAACCAAGGCCCTTCAGGAGCAGAGGTTAGATGCTGGGCAGGGATGCAGGGATACAGCTCTGGAGCATCATTTCTGTGGTCCTGTGTGAACCAGCCCCAACCCACCCAGCCGTTTGCAAGCAGCTCTCTGTCTATCTTGGCGTCTCTGGGCATTTCAGGGAAGTTTCAACCCTGCAGGCCAAAGAGACTTTTGGTGTGGCTGGGTCCCTCTGGGGGCATTCCCAAGCTTATTGGCTGGGACCCCAGCTAGAGGTGGGGAAGTGTCTCTGGGAGCAGAGGGCAGGGGAATCAGGCCCTGCAGGGGGGAGGAGCTGGGCCCCCTGGCTGGTCATCGTTGCTGGACTCCAGGTCGGTGCCCCAGCTTGGGTGCGGGGCTACGCCTGGTTCTATCAGAGGGACCCCCAGCCATCTGGGGAAGGAATGAGCCTACTCCAGCTGCCTTCTGTGGCTGGACTGGATCTGGGTCCCATCTTCCGTTGGGTGGGGAACATAAAGTGCCCTGCAGTTACCCTGTTCCTCAGTCCTGGGGTCCCTAACCAGCTCCCCTGTCTCCTCCCAACTTTCAGAGCTCTGCTGTGGTTGCCTCTGGCTTTACCTGCAGGGTTGATAGTTGTACTTAGTGGGGAGGGTCTACATCACCTTGTGTGGACCCAAAGTTGGATAATTTTGAAAAACCTCTCCGTGCTTGTATATACTTAGATTTTTAAGTCAGTAAACACCTGTCTTTCTGATAAGCGAAAACAAGAGGGTAGGGGTTTCCCTGGTGGCGCAGTGGTTGCAAATCCGCCTGCCAATGCAGGGGACACGGGTTTGAGCCCTGGTCCAGGAAGATCCCACATACCGCGGAGCAACTAAGCCCATGCGCCACAACTACTGAGCCCACGCTCTAGATCCCGTGAGCCACAACTACCGAGCCCGCGTGCCACAACTACTGAGCCTGCGTGCCTAGAGCCTGTGCTCCGCAACAAGAGAAGCCACCACAATGAGAAGCCTGCGCACCTCAACGAAGAGTAGCCCCCGCTTGCCTCAACTAGAGAAAGCCCACGCGCAGCAACAAAGACCCAACGCAGCCAAAAATAAATAAATAAATTTATTTTTATAAAAGGGTAAAAACATACATTTCCTAGCAACTTACAAGAGACTGTAAACATTTTGTGACTCACTAAAAAAAAAAAAAAAATCTTTCCTCCTCTAAATTCAGTGCCAACCCAGCATCCCTAGGATACCTATGATGCTTCAGAAACATGCATTTGTTAGAAATCCTAGTTGACCGATGACTGTCTCAGAGCTCGCTCATGTCTCACTTAGACGGTTTAACCAAAAGGGCCCTGAGGGTCATCGATCCGAACATTTCACAGGCCAGGGAACTGAGGGGCAGAGCCTACACCCAGCCTCAGGGCCAAGCCCCAGGCCCACCAGCCACAGCGGGACACTGCCAGCATCACTGCTCAGCCCCAAGAAGTCCAGAAACGTCAGGGCTTCCTGGACTCCACCTCCTCCTGTCATCCAATGAGCATCTGCGCCGACTTCTCCCAGGATTCCAGTGTCACTGCTTGGCTTTCACGGAGCCGCGGTGTCCTCTCGGGTTCACGGTGGTGTCCCTCCCTCCGTCTCTCTGGGCTGCAGCCTGTGACGTACGATAACAAATCGCGGGGCTGTCTTCCTTGCCCGTTCACCTTTCACTTCACAGGGTCCAGGGCACTTTATTTAGCATCAGTGTTTCTTCTGGTCCTCGGCTGGAAGATGCTGCCTGCCAGATACAGGCTGCAGGTAGAACTTGCAGGTATGAACCATGCTGGCAACGAAGGCACCCCCTACAGAAAGGACTGACTGCAGTGCGAGGGCTGAGGGAAGCTCGGGAGGTTTGCAGAGCCTCGATTTAGGCGGCCCTTCGACTGCAGCTGCAATCTGATCACTGTCTCTTCCAACCGCTCTCGTCCAGCCCCGGCAACACACACGATAGAAAGCTGTGAATTCTTGCCTGAAATGCTGTTAACTGCACACTTTACGAAGAGCGGACGCCTGGCAAGCAGGACACAGGAGCCGTGTTCAGCCACTGCCTGTGGAGGAGGTGCTCTGATTGTCAAGTTCTCTGTCATGCAGGGAACTCCGCGAGATGACTCCAGACGGAAGGAAGGCTCCTTGAGTAGAAGGTCGGGGAAACCGGGGATTGGATGCCCTTTTGTGCCCGGAGCCAGTCCAGTGCGTCCTCTGAGAAGCCGTCTGCCGGACAGTTCAGGCCGTGGGACCTGTGGCGATCTGGGTGCTCACGGGGACAGTTTGAGAGGACGGGGCCCGGGACACGTCACACTGCACAGCTGGCCCGGTGCACTGTCACATCTCTGGGCCAGAGAAGAGGCCTGCAGACAGGGCATCTGCTGGGGATGGCCTGTGGGTGTATCCAGGATGGAGAGCAGAGTCACCTGCGGGCCTCACAGACTTCGCAAGAACTGGCCGGCGAGGCTTGTGTGTGCCCCCAGGCATGTTCCCGAAGGCCAGGGAAAGACTTTTTTCCCACGTCCCCACTTAAATAACTTTTAAAAAATTATATTGGCTTTTTCATCAGGTGCCACCTTTTTTTCTCATTCTTTTCCACCTACTTGGTTTGGGCAAACCCTCGGGTCAAGGTGGGCAGGTCACGGTGCGTGAGCTACTCTCTTCTGTATGAATCCCTGATCCAAATGGTGTGACGGGGTCTCAGCGAAGGAAAGCAGCCCTGGGTCAGGGTCCCCAAAACCACCCCCGGGGGCAGACACTCGCTGGCGGGAATCACAGGACTCAGGACACAGCACAGTCGTGCTTGGGACTCTGACTTATGACAGCAAAGGACAGGAAGCAGAACGAGCGAAGGGAAAGGGCACAGGGGTGGGATCTAGGGGACCCGGAGCAAGTGTCCAGAATCTTCTCCTGGGGAGTCACGCAGGACAAACTTAATTCCCACAGCATCGAACTGTGACAGCCCGCGGAGACCAAGCGCCCAGGGCTCGCCGGGAGGTGGTCACGTAGGCACCTCTGCCTGGGATGGACCAGAATCCCGACGCCCGAGGGGAAAGCAGGTGCCCACGTCAATGAAATCGCTTGTGCAAACAGTCTGGACACAGCAAGCCACCCTGGTCAGTTGGGGAACAGTGGGAACCCTGTGGAAATCCCAGATCCCAGACGCCAGGCAAGGGCCAGCCTGGCTGGCAGACTTCGCAAAGACGGCGGCCTCAGGCCCGGGGCGGGAGCCTTCCTGCCCACGCGTGGCTCCCAGAGCAGAGCGTGTTTCAGCCTGCGCTTCGCCGGCAGCCCAAGCCCACGTGCCGGGCAGGGTGAGGAGACGCGGAGCCCGATCGCTGGACAGCATCGTCGGCTCGGCCAACCCAGACCAGCTCTGGACAGTCGGGGGCCCTGTCCACGTCCGTCTTCCACGCAGTTGTTAATAAAAGCACATTCTTCTTTTAAGCACCGACTGTCATCTTGTTTCCTACAACAGCTAGACGGCAGGTGTCTCTAGGCAGAAGACACTGCAGGCCCCGCCTCGCCCCGCGATCACGGCCGGCCCCCGCTCAGCTCTCACGTTCCCCTCGGCATCCCGAGACTCTGACCCCCAGCCCCACTTCAGCCACACGGGAGATTCTCTCTCTCTCTCTCTCTCTCTCTGCCCTTTTGTACTCTCTCTCTCTCTCTGTCTCTCTCTGTTTCTCTCTCTCTCTGTTTCTCTCCCTCCCTCCCTCCCTCCCTCCCTCCCTCCCTCTCTCTCTCTCTCTCCTGGAGTCACTCATTCCACCCCAAAACCTAACTGCACTTTGGAACAAGCAGGAGGGACAGCGGCTTCCCCTGGGTACATTATGAAAAAAATGGTGTTATTAAAATAATGTTTAAGCAGGACATTTTAGCAGGACAACTAAGACCTGATGCAAAGACTTTAAAGGAAGCAGTGTGAGTGTAGCATCAGGAGAAACACGGGGAAGCCTGTCAAAGAACGGTCGCGCTTTTCATGGATGGGCTCCCCCAGTGCCCGGCAGGGCCAGCCTCGGCCCTTCACGCCATCCGGCTACCTCCAGGCCCAAAGCTCGGGCACCTCCCCTTCTCCCCCTCCCACCAGCCCACAACTAGCCACTTAGTCCCTGATCATTACAAGAACCTCTAACTGAGCTCTGGTCCACCTGCTCGAACCTGCTTACACGCCATGAGCGAGCTGACAAAAGGCCATTCACACCCACTGGTCCCCAGCCTTCCCCTCCTGTACGTTTTCCAGCTCCCCGTGTGGAGCCAAAGACAAAGACAATCCTGTGATTTTCTGATCAACAAGGAGACATTTCTGATCTGTAGGCAGGTTGTATCTGTCAGGATCCAGGACAAGACAGACGCCCCACTTTGGGAGTAACGGAGAGAATTTATGGGGGGGGGACGGAGGCAGCAACGTGGGTGGTCTCGGGGCTAGGAAGGAGGACGCAGCCCCAGGGACCGGCAACAGCATTTCCGCTGTTACCACTCGCGCTCGGGGGCCAGCGGCGCAGCAGTAAATACCCCAGCCTCTCCATCCTCCATCGGCGAGAACCAGAGGTCAAGAGAACCAGAGGATGCAGACTCCCAGGGCAAAGGGCAGAATAGGAAGGCGGAGAGGGTGGGTCTGGGACACACCCGGAGGACACCCATCTCGGAGCCGTCCTGTCCAGATACAAAGACAGGGTCCTGCAGAGAGAGCCCTCCCGCTGCGCTTCTGCTGTCTTCACGATGCCTGAAGGCACCGCAGCCTGGCATGAATACAGCAGGGCACCCGGAGGCTGTGCGCTTGGAGCCCAGGCCCCCCCGCCCCCGGGGTGGCTGCCTCCAGACTTGCCCGGTCTCCTTCAGGCAGTGTTGCCAGGCTCTGCTTGCATCTGGACCCGACCACTGCACCTGTCAAGTCTGCACTTGAACTTCTGAAACGCTTTGTACTTGGCGACACAGCCCCGTGTATATCCTCTGATTTGAAGTGAGAAACACGAATGCTTGTGCCCTCTCCCTAAAGGAAGAGGTAAGTGAGAGGCAGCATCACAGGAATCTCCTGACACGCTGCATCAAGGTCCCCGCCCCCCCATCCGCCCTGCTGCTACAGCTCCCGCTGTCCCCAGCCCACTCCAGGGCCCCATGACTCTGCCCAACTCGGAGCACACTTCCTTCCTGCCGCTCAGGCTGCCAAGACAGTCTTTCCTCCAGCTCAGGACCACTCCTTCTTGGAGGTCAAAGACTGTTAAGGTGTCCTAGAAGAGGAAAACTCAATGATTAATAATCACCTAGAGTCAGGGAGCTATAAAGTAAATGACTAACGTAAACAAACTCCGATGATGAAATACGCCACATACACGCGCTAAACGACGTGACGCTTCTCACACGGCAGATTTGAAAACGACGTGAAAGAATGATAACACTCAGTACTGGTGAGTGTATAAGGAATAGGAAACTCCATCTATAACCGGTAGGAAGGTCAATTCCTAGCGTCTTTTTGGAAAACCATCTGTCAGAGGCATAATTTAAAAGAATATAAACATATTCTGACCCATAAATTCCTAGAAATGGATTCTTGAAAATAAAAATCATAAGAATACAGCCACAGGATCTTTATGATAGCCCTGTAGAGGCAAAAAAATGGAATGTCTTTTAATGTAACAGTTGAATAAAATTGTGGCCTATAGACAACGTTCTATTTCCATGGTATCTCCGTAAAGCTGGGGGAGAATTTTAACTGTGGTGTATCCATACCACGGATTACCATAAAGCAAATTCAAAATAATGAGTTAGAAATGTATATATTGGCATGAAAAATGTTCATAACACACTTTTGAGTAAAACAAGTTACAGAAATAGATACACACAGGGCACGTTTCCATTTTTACTAAACCAACTGACAAAACACAAAAAGGCCTAAAGGTGGGCATAGAGGCATTTGTGCTTGATTCTACAGCGGGGAGAAAGGTGTGCGGGAGCCACCCTGGTTACCTGGGCAGGGGGGGAGTGATGTGAGAAAAATCTGGAGAGGAGACCTAAGGAGAAATAAAATGAATAAATACAGGAAGTGCCGTTTTTCATGGACAGTGGTAGGCCTCTCCCCGCGGTGATGGGCAAAGGCTTCAAACCTCTGCCAGCGTGGCTGTCAGGGCCATTAGCCCGTCCGGACGAGCTGGGTGCGGAGGCCCCCGTGTGGACACCCCTGCCCTTTGGACAGGCAGGAATCTCCCAGCCCAGCAGGAGGGGGAAGCAGGGGAAGCACACACTCCACAAACGTCTTGAATTTTTAAAGGAACCTACAGACCCGGTGCTCTGTGTCCATGAGCAAAGGATGTCTACTGTTACAGACTCTGGCACTCTGTCTGCACACGGCTCACAGGCCGGGAGGGGAGCTGTCCAAGGTCTCCTGTTCCAGACCCAGACATCAAAGAGGAACCCCACCCCGCCACACACACAAGCACACTTTCTCTGGCTCTCTGGCTCTCTCTGCGTCTCTGACTGCCGCTCTCCCTCCCTCTCCCTCTCTCCCCATTTGTCTCCCTCCCCTCACTGCCTTCTCTGGCTCTTGCCGCCTTCAAGAGGACTCACGACCCGGGCTGGTATACAACCACAACAGCACTTACTCACACCCTTGTCCCCAAACCTGTCAGCAAGATGGGTACTACTGTTAAACCCACTCATCATCCACGGAAACTGAGGCACGGAAAAATCCACTCAAGCAATCAACAAATGTCTGCTAAGCTCCTACGATGCACCAGGTGCTATTGCAGGAAGCAGTGACCCAGACAGACAGAGGCTAAGGAACTGCTCACCCCAGTTGACACAGGGCGGAGCTGGGGCTGGCGGGAAGCCGTGAATGTCCTGAGACCTGGCCAGCACGGAGCCCTGGGCCCTTCCCAAGAACAGCGAAGCTCTCCCCCCTTGCATCTCTATCAAGCAGCAAGCAAGGAGCTTGACTGGGCAGGAAAACGGATCCAAAGAAGCAGCAGCAAAGGAAAGACAGCTTTATTTTCCAGCACAGAAGCCACAGAGAGCTCGGCCAAAGCCCTCTCCATTGAGGACCGCTTGTATGGACGCCTGGTCCCTGGACATGGTGTCGGCCGCCAGCCTGAAGCTGGGGTGCTGGGACCCCATTCGTCCTCACGGAGCCCACCGCATCCCACTGCCAAGATGCTGCATCCCATCTCCTAATTTTTTAGAACCTCCAACCTCATACCTCAGGGCCAATTGTCCTGAGCCCTTCCTGTGGACCACACCTGGCGCTCACACCTTACCAGTCTTATTGCATTTAACCCTCACAAACAAACAGCTCCCCTGAGATAAGAGCTACAGCTCCCATCCCGGTTAAACACACGGTGATGGGTAGGTTTATGGAAATTAAAACATGGGCCCACATCCAATAGCTGGTAGGTGATGGAGCCAGGATTTAAGCCCAGGTCTGTCTGCAACCAAATGGCATATCTGTCTTCCCTAGACTACATTTCTTTTCCCCTAGCAAACGCCGCCCTAGGACATGAGCTGGGAGTTCCATAAAAGCTCTGGTCTACAATATATCCAGCTCCAAGCACATGCCAGTTTGCTTCTCTCGGCAGAAATGACAAATAGATTTCATCTCACATCACCTTTCTTTAACGCTGTTATTTAATGGCATTGAGAAGGGTTTAGAGGCTGTGACCAGGCTCGGCAGGAAAGAGCACCACAGAGAGTCAGCAGAGTATATGCTACGGGCAAGAGGTTGGGGAGCATTGTATGTGTTGGTTAGGGTAACTTAGCTTTCAAAGAGCCATGAGAAGGGCTTCAGGTAGGGTTGGATCAAGTGGCTTGGATGATACAGCTCAGCTGCTTTCCAAGGTCTGGGCTGCCTTCCCCAGGGATGGCTTCAATACCTAATTCTGATCCCAGGCTAGGTGCTAATAGGTCCAGGTGTTTTAAGCATTCTTATCTGCTGGCACGAAAAGGAGAATATCTTTTATCACAGCATGGCAACCACATTCCCCAGACGCACTCCGATTGGACTAGCTGAGGCCACGCATAGGGATCTGAAAGTGGCCAGAGAGACAGAATGCACCCACCACTGGCAAGGTCACACGCTGTATCCCTAGAGTCAGGGGTAGAGAGTCAGCTTCCTCTGAGCCTCGGGAATCAAGAAACTCGAGGGAGTGATGGAAAGGGGAGTGGAGTTGGAGAGGCAGTCAACAAACCTCCACTCTGCCACGTACATATATGACATCACTCCCCAGAGGCTCATTCCTCCCTCCCAGGAGAGCACAGGTGTGAGCCGGAATACCTCCTTTCCCCTTTGCAAGAAATGCAGACCTAGGAAGCTCCTCTCCCACTCTGGTTAGATGCTCTCTCTTTCCAGGAATCCACCTCCGCAGAGATAAAGGAAGGATCTTCTAATGTCCCTCCACTAACTGATCTCTAATATTAAAGACCATAACCAGGGCCTGGCCCGTGGAGCGAGATGAAACACCCTACGATATAACCAGCTTCCATACCTTCTCTTAAAAGGGTAACTACCATGTGCAACATTTCAACCCCATTTTCTCTGAGAAGGCCTTTTTGTGTTGATTAAACCAGGAGTGAATGTAACGAAGGGGCAGCATTGAGTGCCGAGTACACAGGAGGCATGAATGACTATTTAGACAATATATGAAGCCCCATCACTGATACGGTTATGGACCAAAAAACTGCCAACTCAAGGCTTGGAGAACATCATTAACGCTTATTTGCAAAATTGCTTTGGTCCTCCGGGAAATTCTTATGAGAGTTACACTTCTGAAATATCTCAGAGCTCTTAAAAAAACAAACAAACCAGAAACCTGCAAATCAGCTGATTCATGCAAATTTTTCTAACCATTGAACACCATCTCCAAGTTGCCCACACAACTAAGCTATTCCTGGTCTGCCGAAATTAATTCAGGTACCTCCTGTTAATTCAGAACTTGGGTCCATCTGAAGACCTCAGAGGACAGAGGCACTCAGCTGTGAGTGTCAGAGCAGAGATACTCAATCTCCTTGCTAAAAGGGCCAGGATCCCCCTCTGTTCCTTCACTGAGCCTCCAGCTGAAACAAGAGCCAGACCACCACCCCTGAAAGAGAGGCGTCGGGAGGCTTACCCTCCATCCCCACCTGGCTTTGGAACATGATGAAACCGCCTCCTTTGAAGCCAAGAGCCCAGTTTCTTACTCCGGGCATTTCCCCACTGGTGTACTTGCCATGAGAGGATAAAAAGAATTCCACATTGACTCTTCTGAAAAGGTTAACCTTTGATCGTTTTTTTTTTTCCTTAACATCTTTATTGGAGTATAATTGCTTTACAATGGTGTGTTAGTTTCTGCCGTATAACAAAGTGAATCAGCTATACATATACATATATCCCCATGTCCCCTCCCTCTTATGTCTCCCTCCCACCCTCCCTATCCCACCCCTCTAGGTGGTCACAAAGCACAGAGCTGATCTCCCTGTGCTACGCGGCTGCTTCCCACTAGCTATCTATTTTACGTTTGGTAGCGTATACATGTCCATGCCACTCTCTCACTTCGTCCCAGCTTACCCTTCCCCCTCCCCGTGTCCTCAAGTCCATTCTCTAGTAGGTCTGCATCGTTATTCCTGTCCTGCCCCTAGGTTCTTCAGAACCTTTTTTTTTTTTTAGGTTCCATTTATATGTGTTAGCATACAATGCACCCACCACTGGCAAGGTCACACGCTGTATCCCTAGAGTCAGGGGTAGAGAGTCAGCTTCCTCTGAGCCTCGGGAATCAAGAAACTCGAGGGAGTGATGGAAAGGGGAGTGGAGTTGGAGAGGCAGTCAACAAACCTCCACTCTGCCACGTACATATATGACATCACTCCCCAGAGGCTCATTCCTCCCTCCCAGGAGAGCACAGGTGTGAGCCGGAATACCTCCTTTCCCCTTTGCAAGAAATGCAGACCTAGGAAGCTCCTCTCCCACTCTGGTTAGATGCTCTCTCTTTCCAGGAATCCACCTCCGCAGAGATAAAGGAAGGATCTTCTAATGTCCCTCCACTAACTGATCTCTAATATTAAAGACCATAACCAGGGCCTGGCCCGTGGAGCGAGATGAAACACCCTACGATATAACCAGCTTCCATACCTTCTCTTAAAAGGGTAACTACCATGTGCAACATTTCAACCCCATTTTCTCTGAGAAGGCCTTTTTGTGTTGATTAAACCAGGAGTGAATGTAACGAAGGGGCAGCATTGAGTGCCGAGTACACAGGAGGCATGAATGACTATTTAGACAATATATGAAGCCCCATCACTGATACGGTTATGGACCAAAAAACTGCCAACTCAAGGCTTGGAGAACATCATTAACGCTTATTTGCAAAATTGCTTTGGTCCTCCGGGAAATTCTTATGAGAGTTACACTTCTGAAATATCTCAGAGCTCTTAAAAAAACAAACAAACCAGAAACCTGCAAATCAGCTGATTCATGCAAATTTTTCTAACCATTGAACACCATCTCCAAGTTGCCCACACAACTAAGCTATTCCTGGTCTGCCGAAATTAATTCAGGTACCTCCTGTTAATTCAGAACTTGGGTCCATCTGAAGACCTCAGAGGACAGAGGCACTCAGCTGTGAGTGTCAGAGCAGAGATACTCAATCTCCTTGCTAAAAGGGCCAGGATCCCCCTCTGTTCCTTCACTGAGCCTCCAGCTGAAACAAGAGCCAGACCACCACCCCTGAAAGAGAGGCGTCGGGAGGCTTACCCTCCATCCCCACCTGGCTTTGGAACATGATGAAACCGCCTCCTTTGAAGCCAAGAGCCCAGTTTCTTACTCCGGGCATTTCCCCACTGGTGTACTTGCCATGAGAGGATAAAAAGAATTCCACATTGACTCTTCTGAAAAGGTTAACCTTTGATCGTTTTTTTTTTTCCTTAACATCTTTATTGGAGTATAATTGCTTTACAATGGTGTGTTAGTTTCTGCCGTATAACAAAGTGAATCAGCTATACATATACATATATCCCCATGTCCCCTCCCTCTTATGTCTCCCTCCCACCCTCCCTATCCCACCCCTCTAGGTGGTCACAAAGCACAGAGCTGATCTCCCTGTGCTACGCGGCTGCTTCCCACTAGCTATCTATTTTACGTTTGGTAGCGTATACATGTCCATGCCACTCTCTCACTTCGTCCCAGCTTACCCTTCCCCCTCCCCGTGTCCTCAAGTCCATTCTCTAGTAGGTCTGCATCGTTATTCCTGTCCTGCCCCTAGGTTCTTCAGAACCTTTTTTTTTTTTTAGGTTCCATTTATATGTGTTAGCATACGGTATTTGTTTTTCTCTTTCTGACTTACTTCACTCTGTATGACAGACTCTAGGTCCGTCCACCTCACTACAAATAACTGTTTCGTTCCTTTTTACGGCTGAGTAATATTCCATTGTATATATGTGCCACATCTTCTTTATCCATTCATCTGTTGATGGACACTTAGGTTGCTCCACGTCCTGGCTATTGTAAATAGTGCTGCAGTGAACATTGTGGTACACGACTCTTTCTGAATTATTAACCTTTGACCTTTCATCTTGGATTCATTCACCTTGCCACTGCTTTCCACTCCGCCAGACCCCACACAGGATGGTCCTTCATGGAACCCAAGGTGTTTTCAGGTACAGACCTGTCAGGCATTTCATTAGTCTTGGAATTATAAACCATAGAATCATAACTGTTTTAATATTCTCTCTCAGTATTTTTTTCAACGAGAAAGGCTCCGCTTGGCACTAAAATGTATTTTTTTATACCTCTGTGATACTTTGTTATCTCCCTTTTGGCGTAAGTGCGAGCAGGCATCAAGTCTGAAGACTTAGGTAGTCCCCAGAATCCAGCTGGATTTGAATAGCAGTGTTGTTTTCCTGGTATATGACTACTTTTAGCTTCTATTTCTAGAAGGATTTTCCACTTAATCTAGTGATTTAAAGGTTTTCTCAAACAGTATATTAATTTAAAGAGATATAATATTATTATAAGTAATAGTAAAGTTATAAAGCAGATAGGGCAAAAATCAGGAGGGTGGTGATTCTCCCAGATAAATATTTATGAAACTAATGAACACAGTTCTCTCTCTTCCAAACCCGTAGGTTTCCAACTCCCTTGTCTAATGCTCCGTAATGTTTGCTCTCACCTTCTGCCTGGGCTGGCTGGTTATCACTTTCATGAGCCCACATTATCTTCTCACAGTATCAGATCCATGGAGTGGCTAGTTCATGTCTTACTCGTTCCTAAATCTCCCACAGCACACGGGCAATGGATACAGTCTGACGAGCTGAGTCTTCCCTCTGCCTCTGTGAATCCAGCCTCTCTCCCAGGGCCTTTGGTGTTTCTGCTCCAGAAAGCCCTCCTTGATCACCCTGGCCCGTGATGTCCTTGTCTCTATGCAGAATCTGCTTTGGTTTGCCCTGCATCCATTCCCCATTCTCCTCGTTCTAACATTCCAAGTTGCCTCAGGGAAATTATCGTTCTCTTATCCAAGCCAGAGTGGGCACATGATCCAGACCTGGAGAAAGTGCCTCAGCCAAATAACTGTTAAGAAACAGATGGTGTCTCAGGCTGATTGCCAAGTTGGTCCCATCAGAGACGATCTTGGGACTTCTGCTGAGCTATCAGAAAGAAGCAGATCCCTTCCTTCCTGCTTAGGTAGCTAGGAAAAGAGAAGGTTAGCCTAGAGCTGCTGGTGGCCACTGTGTGGAAAGAGCCTGCTGAGGTGAAGCTGGGTTGGGAAATGGAAAGAGACAAAATCCTGATGACATTGCTTCAGCCCCTGGATCCATCCTTGCCTGAAGTCCTTCTCTCAATAAATATCCTGTTTGCTTAAGCCAGACTGAGTTGACTATTCATGAACTTGAAACAAAAAAATCTGTGACTAATACACCAACATTTGAATCTCAGAAGTCCATCTTCTCTGTACTAACCATTTGAATAGAGAAAGATACTGTATCTCTGTGTCTTCACACTGCCTTCTTATAAAGATACCAAGTCACTGGATTTAGGGCTCACCCTTATCCAGTACGACCTCATCTTAACTTACATCTTTATTACATCGGCCAGGAGTCTATTTCCGAATAAGGTTATATTCACAGGTAACAGGGGTTAGGATTGGAACATATCTTTTGTGGGGACTAAATTCAACCCATTACAGCTGCCGCCTTGCAACTCCTGAAAGGCAATTTCAAGGTAAAGGAGAGAGAGAAATGAGCTGTATATATTTGTGATAAAACAGCTAGCCTCATCTGAGTCTAAATTACATCTGGACTTGCCCTAAAATATCTTTTCTTATTTAAGCAAATTCGAACAGATTTTCTATTATTTTTAACAAAACACATTGTAACTAAAACAGGTATGGAGTTTCCCAAGTAACTGATCTCATGAGGGTAGGATGGTCTCCCCAAAGAAGGACAGGTTTCTGGGCAAATTGACCAAGAACTCAAAAATCTTCTCACCCTCTCCTATTGGTAAAGACAAAAAGATCAGTTCCTTTTCATTCTCAGGTTTTTTTCTCCCTCCTTCAACTTTCCTGGTATAGGGCTTGTTCAGCGGGTGGGGAAGGATTCCCACTCTATCATCCCAACGGGCTGTGTCGCCTCCTTTCTACCTGGTGCTACCTGCTCCCAGGGGCCTTGCACTTTTTCATACTGCGTGGCCACATCTGAACAATCATCCTGGCAGCCAATGGAATTTCAAACAGAAATTCAGGCAAAATGCCTCTTCAAAAGCGTTGAGATGGAAATTTTTTTATAGCTTTGTAATGTAAATAACCTTGAAGTCAAAATTCCAGCAACAGAAAGCAAATGTAAGGCTTCACATGAAAAGGATGGAAAAGAGATCTTTCAGTCATATTCAACTGTACAGTGATCTTGCTAATAATGCAAGGCACACAGCCCATTTAGAAAGAGAAGGAGGGAGGGAAGGAGGGAGGGAAGGAAGGAAGGAAGGAAGGAAGGAAGTTAGTTTGAACCTCCAGCCCAGACTTTGATCAGAGATAGGTCTTTGTCTAAAAGCCAGAAAGTAACACCTTTCTTGCTGTTGAAGTTTCTGTGTTTAAAAAAAAAAATTACTCTGTAAGAAATTACCTTCAAATTATGGCACCAAATTGGAAAAACTGGAAAAAATACGTTTTTCTAGCATGTTGGTGTTCATTCAGTCATCTCATGGTTCATTCAATCATTCAATCAATTATTCAACAAATATATGCGCTTGCTGTGTGTCAGGGCAACATCCTGGGTGCTGGAACCCGAAAAAATAAGGCAAATTCCCTGCCCTCATGAAGTCTCTATTGAAGTGGGTCACACAGTCCGAAGACAAACAAATAAATAAACACAGTGTCAGGGAGTGTGGAGGCTATAAGATAATTTCTTCACAAAACCAATGGCTGCCGCTCATTATCGAGAACTTTTCTTCCCGCGTCTCTTCCAGGACAGAAATCAGGATGCCCTCTACCGGCCCTGTCATGATTGATTTCTTAGTTCCTTGGGAAACAGACCCTTCAAATTCAAAGAAACCTAAAACTGCCCAGTTTACAGAGCGGAGCTTCTGCCTGCGAGTTACCAGCCCTAATCAAACAGGGAACTAAATCAAGTAGAGATTTTAGAAGCCACAGTTCTGGATTAACAGCCTGGGATATTTTTATCTGAATATCCGCTACTTTCCATAGTGACTGACTCATATGTAGGCTTAATCTGACAAAGCCATGTCGTCGTGGGAACCAGACCTGGTCCATGGCCACAGGTTAAAAATTAAGCTCCACCTGTGATAAATGTGCCCTTATCAACCTCCTCTCAGAACCCAAAGCCCTTCCATTTACTCTGGGCAGCTGGCCACTCTCTGTTGATAGCGTCTGCCAGTGGCAAAGGCTCTGTTGCCTGGTTACTAACTGGTGACGGGGACAAACCCTGGCTGGACAGCAGCAGGTGAAAGACGCCTAAGGGCTGGGCATGCTGACTGGAGAGTGTCCGCGAGGCTGTGGCCCTGCAGACAGCACACTGTCCTTGGCCCTTTGTACTCGGGAGCCAACATAAGGCCACGTGGGACAGGACCCTCATCCCAGGAGGCTCGTGGAAGTATGAAGGGCCCCACTCACGGCCGCCCACAGCACGGCAGTGTTCCCCTGGGGTGCACTCCCTGGCACCATGATTCGACGCAGGAAAGAAGAAAGCAAGAGGCTCCTGGATCCGGATAGCAACAGGGCGTACAGGCCAGCCGAGGCTGCGCTCACATTTCTTCCAGCCAAAGTGCCCGGCTTCGCTTTGAACGTGGTCTGGTGAGAATGGCAAGCATGGCGTCCAGCCCCCTCCAGCCACAGGATGAGAAAGAGACCCGGATCAGGAAGTCTCCGGACTTTAAATCTTGAGCAGAGACACCTAAACACCAAAACCAGTGTCTGCAGCAGATTTGTTCCTCTGGGGGTCATTCTGAGGGATCAGCCATTAATACCCACTCCCCAGATTGCCAAGTCCTCTCCTTCCTGTTGATTCTTCTAGAAGATGCCTGGTTTTGAGATTGCCAGAATTAGGTTGTGCTGTTTGCATCCAAAGACCTTGTGTCTGCTTGCTGGGGCTGCTGTAACAAAGCATCACAAACTGGGTGGCTAAAAAAACAGGCTTGTGTGCCTCACAGTTCTGGAAGCTGGAAGTCTGAGATCAAGGTGCCCCTCCTGAGGCCGTGCAAGGGGGTCTGTCCCTGCCCCTCCCCCAGGTCCTGGAGGCCCACTGGCAACTTCCCTCGGCTTGTAGGAGCATCAGCCCATCTCTCCCTCTGCTGCACGTGGTGTTCTCCCTGTGTGCGTTGTCTGTGTCCAAGTTTCCCATTTTATTAGGACATCAGTCCTACTGGATTAGGGCCCACCTTAATGACCTCCTTTCGACTTCATTACCTCTGTAAAGACCCCTTCTCAAAGAAAGCCACATTTTGACGTACTGGGGCTCAGAACTCTAGCATTTGGAGGGGGGAACACAATTCAACCCATAACAGATCTCTAAGTGATCCAGACTGGACCACCCCATACAGCCATGGCGAGCACGTGGGAGCCAACAAACCTGGATCCCAGGGTGAGGCCGGGACCCTGTTAGTGCTCTGTGGAATAGGTATGTTAGCCACGGGCAGGTGAGCAACGTGCCTGGTGACCTGGCTGGGCGGAGAGGGCTGCAAAAGCCAAAGCACACCTCTGTAGGGAGGGCAAGGTGGTCTCCTGGTGAAGGACGAGTGCATTTTGTACCCCAGTCTCCCGGGGAGCATGGTCACTCTTATATGGGAAATAACCTTAGCTGAACTTGAAAACTCTTGATCCTGATCACAAGGTTTCAGGAAACGGGTCCTCTGAAACAAGAGCATTAAGGTGGTAGAATTTGGGTGGATCCTCTCCGTGAGTGAAAAGTATGGGGCCCAAGAAATGATAATACAAAGTTCTGCTGCCTTTTTGAGCCTAACTGTAGAGATGCCAAGTCAATGGGGAAACAGCCCCAGGCCTGTGAACCCTAAATGCATGGTTAAGGGACTCTGATTAAAACTGAAGCCAACACACAGGAAATTGGCTCAGAAACCCCAAACAGAGTTTGAGGTCCTGGATCAAGCCGTTCCTGAGGCTAGAATCTACACTCTCTTCAATTAACTCCCCTTTGTGCTTAAGCTAGTTTGAGCTGGCTTTCCGTCATTTGCAAGCTAAAGGGCCCCTGACAAACACAATAGCATAGTGCGTTGCGGGCACCAAAAGCCTTTCTGAGGGTACAGCCATGCCAGCGGCCTCATTTGTCTTTCTGCAGGACAAAAGGAGCACGTCAGCTACATTCCAGGGTGCGGGTTTGCCAAGACAGCAGAGTGAAACAGACGCTATCAAGACCCGTATACTGTAGCTGAGAGTCTGAGTTTCACAGCGTTTCTGAAGCCCTTGCCAAACACCTTTGCACTCTCTTGATTTTTATTGCCCTTGCAGGCCCAGGACAGCACTAACGATCACGTGACTATAATTGGCCCTGAACTTCGATAGCAACAGAGCCCTTTCCATTTTGGCTTTGCCTACTTAAAAAAAAAAGAAACAAAATGAAATTTAAAATACATAATTGCCTTAGTCATGAAGAGTAATCACATTAAGAGCCATTTTAACTAGACATTTCCACCCAAATGACATTACGCTGAGACAGTCTGTCCTGAGGTCCCAACCAAAAGCGAGGCCCCGGAACCTGCGGGAAGCACAGTCTAGTTCCTGGAGCCCAGGAACCCCCTGCAGCTCACAAGGTTGCATTCTCTGAGGTGGGAGGAAACTTGTTTTCCGCAAATATCACAAGTTTTGCCATTTTTGCGTCCCACCTAATAACTGCCCCTTTTTCCTTAAACAAGCATGTGTGTCTTATGGACATTATGATATTGAAAAAAGGAAATTTTATCTCACTGTGGTTTTGATTTGCATTTCCTTGATGATCAGTGACGTTGAGCATGTTTTCATGTGCCCGTTGGCCATCTGTAAGTCTTTTCTGGAAAAATGTCTATTCAGGTCCTCTGCCCATTTTTTAATCAGATTTTTTTGTTACTGAGCTGCCTGAGTTCTTTATACATTTTGGATATTTACTCTCATTACATATATGCTTCGCAAACATATTTTCCCATTCGGCATGCTGCCTCTCGGGCTTGATGATGGTTTCCTTTACTGCGCAGAGGCTTTTTAGTTGGACGTAGTCCCAGCTGTTTATTCTGGTTCTTGTTGCCCTTGTCTGTGGAGTGAGGTCCACAAAAACACCGCTACGACTGATATTAGTGAGGGTTCCACCTGTGTTTTCTTCCAGGAATTTCATGGTTTCAGGTCTTACATTCAAGTCTTTAACCCATTTTGAGTTAATTTTTATGTATATAGGAAAAGACAGTGGTCTATTTTCACTCTTTTGCTTGGGGCTGTCCAGTTTCACACCTGTCGTAATGGCCGTCATCAAAAAGACCAGAAATAACAGATGTCGGAGAGGATGTGGAGAAAAGGGAACCCTTGTTCACTGTTGGTGGGAATGTAAATTGGTGCAGCCACTAGGGCAAACAGTATGGAGATTCCTCAAAAAATTAACAATAGAACCATCGTATGACCCAGCTATCCCCCTTCCGGGTATTTATTCAAAGAACATGGAAACACGAATCTAAAAAGATGCATGCACCCCCATGTTCATTGCAGCATTATTTACAATAGCCAAGGTATGAAAACAACCTAAGTGTCCATCAACAGATGAATGGATGAAAAAGATGTGGTACATATACTCAATGGAATACTACTCAGCCATTAAAAAAAAAAAAAGAATGAAATCCTGCCATTTGTGGCAACACGGATGGACCTTGAGGGCATTATGCTAAGTGAAATAAGTCAAATGGAGAAAGACAAACACCGGATCATTTCACTCATATGTGAAAGAAAAAAAAAAAGAACAAACAGTAGAACAGAAACAAACTCATAAGTACAGAGATCAGATTAGTGGTTACCGGAGGGGAAGGGGGTCTAGGGGGAGGGTGAAATGAGTGAAGGGGGTCAACTATGTGCTGAAGGATTGGCAACTGCACTCAGTGGTGGTCACTCTGTAGTGTGTACAGCTGCCGAGCTATAATGCTATACACCCGAAACTTACATAATAAAAAAGGACTGAAAAATATATTGGTTGACTGTGAAATAATTAACCTAATAAAGATGAAAGGTACAGATTTATTTCTTGAGAAAAGAGAAACTTTATATTACTACCATGAAAACATTGGTTAATGTGCTACTTATTTTTTGATAAAGAATTATATTTTTTCCCAGTAACACTATGACTGTATCTGGGCTTGGTTGACTGTATTTGTCTATTTGGTTACCTGTAGAACACTCTGGAAATATTGGGCTGGCCGACAGATTTAGGCTATGCCTTCCCCAGGCTGACGGTCACAAAATTCTCCACAGAAGCAGAGAAGACAAAATTTCTCTCTCTCTGACCCTACTCAGGGCTTGGATAGAATGTCTGTTCCATGAGCTCAGGGCATTGAGTAAACAGCCAGCCAACTCCAGGAGACAGGAATGATACAACTTATCTAAGAGGTGGAGTAAACAAACAGATGGGGTGGCCCAAGTGCCAAGTGGATGGTGGGTCCATTTCCTCCCAGCATCAATGACCCTCGGTATCAGCGAATATTGACTGAACGTCTATAATGTACAAATTCAGGTTGTTAGACACACACACACACACACACACACACACACACACACACACACACACACACACACACACACACACACACACACACACACACACACACACACACACACACACACACACACACACACACACACACACACACACACACACACACACACACACACACACACACAGAGATGTGTAGGAAAAAGGTCCGGAAGGACCAAGCTGATGACACTGGTGAGATTTTGGTGAAAGGGAGAGAGTCAAAGACACTTGAGTTTTTACAAACTGAATATATCAATTTCCTGACTGAGTCACGGAAGATGAATTTCAAAAGTCACAGAGCAGTATGTGTAGGTACTTGGATACATATACACGTAAGTGTACGCACACACACATATATCAATATATACAACCCATTTTTGTATATGCATAGATAACTATATATTAAGACATTATGTCTGCATGTAGATTTGTGTACTCATGGGAAAGGGTCTGGAAATTTTAAAAGGAAACACCTAACTGTTAATAGTGATTATTGATGGGGACCAGGAATGGGAAAGTTATACAGGAGACTTTAACCCTTTACTTTATACACCTCCTTAAGATGTGAGTTCAAGGAACATCTCTTGCCCTTGAAATCTGACAAAGGAAAACGATTTTAAAGATGTTTCCACACATTCACAACCTCTATGAAAGTGTTGTTGATGACATAATTTCTCCAACTTGGGTCTAGGAACAAACGTTTTAATGTTTTCATTACACAAAGGGGCCCTGGCCCCTGTTTAAAAGAATGGATACCATCCTATTGAAAATAATGATCACGACAGATTTATATATGTGCTGCCCTCGGCGAACTTAAACCTCAGTGATTGATCGTCAAGGTGTGTTGAAGGAAATGTTAATGTCCTCCACGTTGAAGGTGCTCTCAAGAGCCTTCTCCTGAGTCAAATATGCAACGCCCTCTGAGACTCGCTGGCTGGACGTCCTATTTCAATAAGTCACAGGGATCTGTATTCGAACTGCTTTCCCTTCACGGTGAAATAATCCAAACATTCCATCCCCTTCCAAAGTGAGAACAAGAGCTAAATTTAAATGCAATAACGTAATGGTGCATCTGCAATTCCAAGCAGCCAACGATCTATCAAAAAAAAAAAAGATCAGCCCGTTCCAAATATAGGAGAGATTCACACACATGCACATCACTCTTCTCTGTAGCTTCCAACCCCAGAACCACCAAATTTAAAAACCTAAAGTAATAAGCTCCCCAAATAACCTGCCTGCTACCCCTAAGAGACCAGAGTAACTTCTAGGTCCCCCAGGCCAGGTAGAATAAATGAACTTGAAAAAATTACACACAAATAACAACCCGCATCACTCAATTGAGACGTATCCTCTCTGAAGGTGTTCTTAACGACACAATTTGTCTGTTGAGGGCGTGCAGATAAACGCCTCTTCTTATAAATGATATCCATTGAAGAAACACATAGTGTTAGGCTGATCATGATGAAACATAAGGGGTTTGTAATATTATCCAGGCATCTCCCCACCTCCAAGGACCCTGCCTTTACTAACTACATGTTGGGGAGTTTTTGGCTCTATAGTGATGGGAAACGGATGGTTACCAAGTGTATATCCTATATCTGAAACAGCTTAGTTTCACATACAGACTCTTTCTGCTTCCTGCCAGGGAAAATGAACACAGAAAATAGAAATCACAGGACTGGGTGTGAATTTAAGTCTAACAAACACATCCTGGCTGGGTCCATTCCCACCACCACCATCACCATCACCTTCGCCATCACCACGTCTACCATCAGCACCTGTATCATCCCCATTAACCCCTACCACCGTGTTTGCTGTGTTCAGACCAAGGCTCCACCCAGGAACCCTCAAACCTGAACCCCACATAAAGGAACAATCGAGCCACAGCCCAGATTTCTCTCCTGCACTGTGGACCTGCCCATCTAACTGCTGCTTTCCTCCCCAATCCCCCACCTGCCCCGTGTTTAGGTATAACTCAAACTCAAAACAGAGTTTCAGCGCAAAACTGAATCTGAATGCATCTTCCCCACAAATCTAATTCTCTTTCAATCTTTCTCATCGTAGGAAATGGCTCTCCCTCTGCACTCTCTTGTCCACATCAAAGTTCTGGACGTCATGCTTGTGACCCCTCTCACTCTTTGTCCACTCCGATCCATCACAATGAGTGGCAGATTGTACTGTCCAAGTTCATTTGCAATGTCTCCGGTGACCTTCACTTCTACCACCAATACCCTGATCCAAGCCACCGTGGCCACTCATTGGGCTATCTGCTGGCCTCCTAATTCTCCTTGCTACCACACTTGCTTCCAGCTCCACTCAGAATTTGGGGCGATACTTTTAGGAGGCAAATTTTGATCAAATGTCACTTTCCTATGTAAAATCAGTCACTACTGGCTGGCCATTGTTCTTAAGACCTAAAATCTATATCCTTACACAGCGTATAAGGTCCTGAATGGGCTGCCCCCTCTCCACCTCTTCCCCATCTGCATCCAGACAAAACACTTTTCACTCATCAAGCTCTTTCTTGCCTCAGGACCTTTGCACTGCCATTCACCCACGACACTGCTATCTCCACAGGAGCACAGACATTTGCTCTGGTCGCTGTTCTGACCTCCCCACCTAGTTGACATACAGTTGGCCTTGATAAACATGTCTTGAATAGACCCTTAAACAATGAAAATACGGACACAACCCTGAATGATGCAGTGGGTAGAGCCTCAGACGGAAGAAAGGACAACTCAACACAAAGTTCCACTGCTGGGTTCCAGGTGTCAGGACACAAAGTGGGAAATTCCCAAGTGGGCCTTCCAAAGGTTGGGTCTGATCAAATGTGTCTTCTGGAGCCACAGGCTTCAGGTGTGATGGGTCATTTCTCAACTGTAGGAAGAAGGGGCATAATCTTCTACCACAAAGAATGGCCTATGAGTGGGCTTTTCTGCCTCTTCCACCTTCCTCTGTGCCTAAGACACAGGCAGAGTCAAGGAATACGCTCTTACTTTCTAGTTCATAGCGCTGAGGGCTAAGTAAGCGACACGGCTGAGACAACTCGTGATCCTCCCAGCCTGACACTTCCCTTGCCTTCACCCAAATGTCCTGGTGTAGAATACCACAAAAATATGCACACACCCTGACACTAAGCTTTCATGACTCTCTGAGTAGAGTTCCACATTCCTGAATGTGACAAGATAAACTGTGTGTGGGGCTAATTACCCCTCTTTGTATAATGGTGACATGCCGCCAGCTGATGACAAGAGGGACAGAATGGAGACCCAAGTCAACATCCAGCCTTGCTCTATGCATTCCCTTAATTATAGCAACATGACTGACGCCAGAGGATTATAAGAAGTGTTACTGTAGGTCAAATTAATGAATAAAAATCAACATAAAAACCAATGAGCATGCTGCATGTAGCAAACTCTTGGGAAATTTCCATCTTTCTGCCAAATATTAAAAACAGAAATTCCCATATTTCAGTAGACCTTCAGGTTGACATAAACAATGAAAAAATCAGAAGTTATTTCACTTCTCCCTTATTTTGTTAATAAAATGTCTTTAAACTTCTTAGAACTGCAGAATAAGATGATATGTGGAATTATCTTAGGTTTCATCCAAAAGCTCGAAAGTGTCTCAGGTTCAAAGTAAGCAGCATGAGCAAGTTGGGCTTTAGCCTGGAATTTGGAACTGAAAAACAGTCCATGGGACCAAAATTCAGTTTATTTCAATATAGCCAACATCTTCTGAGTACCTATGAAGGTCCTGGCGGCTGTCAGACCCAAACATCGGTAAGATTGGGTCCCTCCAGGACCCACAGTCTGACAGGGGAGGCTGGAACATGCATGTGTAATTTGAATTCAAGCTAGACTTTAATAAGATTTAGAATGACGTGCAAAGGAGATGTGAGGGGAAGGTGTCTAGACAGGAGACTGGAGGTTTATATCCTGGACGTAGTTAATGGCAGAGCTCAGGACAAAGAGGCAGCAGGAAGGGCTCACATCGGTGGAGTGCCATATTGAAAACAGAGAAATTACCAGAGGCTGCCTGTGGAGACCCCACCCCAGCCCCGATGCATGACGGAAGTAATCGGGCATTTCCCCACACGACCCTCAAGCCGGGCAGGAGACTGGAAATATCATTTTGGTAGAAAACACTCACCCAAGGGCAAAGACCTCCATATGGTGACACTGGGAACTTCCATGACAAATGTTCGGTTCCCTGCGATACCCTGGAGCGAGCCCACCACTGACAAGCCCCACAGACATCCACCAAGTTGTCACGATCTTACTCTAAAACTGAACAACAAACTGAGCCATGGAAACGCAGGGTGGTCTCTATACACCATCGAAGTGGGCCACATGGAAAGTGATTCAAAGCACAGAGATCTCCAGTGAGAATCCCACCGGCAGAAGGAGTGCATCTGTGTTGACCACCTCCTCTCAATGCAAATCCCCCAACACCTTCCAACGAGGTGTCTCTAAGAGAAATGGTTAAAGATGACATAAAAAAAAAAAAAAAGAATACAAGAAACCATGATAACTTGCGAGTTGTGCGAATATTTCCTAATTCTGTGAAAGGGAAAAAATTACGTGGGACAATAAATCCTAGCTTCTCAGTGTGTCCAGTGAACTTGGGTGCAGCTCTCTGCGTAGATCCAGCAGATTCACCTCTTCTTTTCCTTCATTTTTCTGGGCTCTGGGATCAGTGCATCCTCAACCACCTTTCTGCTCTCTGCCCCTTTTCCCCAGCCCACTCCTAACAGGGGCTAAGCGGCTATCATGTTGCTCCATTTCACCAAGCTGACTGGAGAGCTTGTTAATGATTATAAAGCACAAAAAATACCCTCTACATGCTTACATGTGAAGTACGATTATTATTAACTCAAAAGCGGTCCAGCAAGATAACGCCTTTGCGGGGATGCGCACACCCAACTCTAATGAGTCTCAAGGAAAACTGGATGCACGGCTCGACTATCCCTTCATACAAAGTTTTAATTAACACAACTGTTGGAGAAAATAGGGAGAGAAAAGCAATGATTTATTAATGCACAATTTACTGCTGCTATCGAATGCCAAGCAACTGAAAACACTGCTCACCTGCTTTGCCCTATAAACATGTCCATCACAGAGTACGGAATAAATCCTTCTGCCATGAGGGAAAATCCAGTTCTAGCCACTTAATGTTCAGAATACACTCCATTCATTTCATCTATCCACTTAATACCAGAATAAATAGAGAAAATAGCATAGGATCCACTGGCCTTCTTAGAAAACAAACTTATGGTCAGCAAAGGAGAAAGGTGGGGCGGGGAGAGATAAATTAGGAGTTTGGGATTAACATGTACACACTACCATAAATTAAACAGAAAATCCACAAGGACCTACTGCAGAGCACAGGGAACTCTGCTCAATACTCTGTAGCAACCTATATAGGAAAAGATTCTGAAAAAGAATAGATACACGTATATGTATAACTGAGCCACTTTGCTGTACAGCAGAAACTAACACGACATTGTAAACCAACTATACTCCAATATAAAATAAAAAATAAATACATACATACAATACATAGGATACATACACACACACACACACACAAAGAATCCACTAGTCTAACAGCCAGCACAAGCTTCCTGACATTTTCACACATATTATTTCAACACGTATTGCACTTACATGATATAAAAATACTACAATGACATTCACTCTCTAGTTATATTCATTACCTGAAAACTTCACAGTGTTAAACCCAGTCTCACAAGCTGGGCTTAAAGAATTGGCCAACGCTGTCCCCAAACTGAACACAAAACAAAGGTAGAAACGTCCACCGGAGACACTGCAACTCGAAATACGTGCTGTCTGTAACGCCCACTGTGTGATGCTCAAATGAGCAAAAGCAAATGGTCTCCCCTGGAGCAGAGCTTTCCTGAGCAAGAGAGGTTGGGTGGACAAATAAGGAGCGCTCCGCACTTCAGCAAGCTGAACAAGCTGTCTTTGTCCTGAGGGACAGTGTATTTATTCTGAGTGTCCTGCTCACAATTTACCCAATGAACTGACCCTTGGTGCAAAGGATCCTTGCAGCCCTGACGCTGGCCTGGGGACAGATTGGGAAGTAAACGAGTACAGGGTAGCAACAGGGATCGAAGCCACAAGTAAGACCCAAAGGCTTTGAAACCGGGAAGGATCACAGTCTCCGAGGCTGCAAAATACCTCTAGCTGGGTCTCAGAGCGGAAGGGCAGTTCTCCAGCCTTGAGCCAGCCCAATCCAGGAGGGTGACTTTCCTGCCTCTGTGAATAAGCCGTACCTCATTAACCCTGCAGACCCTTCCCCATCCCCCAAAGCGGGTACTTACAAGATGCTGGGGATCAGTGCCCTAGTGTATCAGAGGCACTAGCCTGGGCTGTCTGCCCCCCAGCCGGCACCAGCTCCCTGGCCCCCGCAGGCACCAGCCTCTCCAAGCCTCCTCCGACGTTTGTGCTCGGCATCCAACTGGAAGACTGTTTACTTATTCATGGACTGCCCGAGCCGGCCAGGAACTGCTTTGTGTCAGCTGAATAGGATGGTAATTCAATCTCCAAATGGGAACTGCTCGGCACATGGCATATCTGTCATAATGAGTCACGCAGATAAAAAAGAACATGGCTTTCAGAGCTACGGGTGAAACGTGTGTTTTGACAACGAACAGTGCTACAGGACACCACCTTCCCTTCCTCCATCAGTCTTCTCCCCTCCGAATCAGCCCACCCCAAACACATCCTCCATGAGATGCAGGACAGAGAGGGAGCCACACTCGGGGACTGGATTCTTGGGAAAAGAAGGAGGGTGCATCTCTGTTCTCTTGCCAGAAGCATATGCACCATTGGAGAGAGAGAGAAGGCGGAGATGTTTGGGAGTCCGCAAGAAAAACTGAAGGGGCGATGAAGCCAGTGAGAAAAAGAGTTCATCTCTGTCAAAAGTTTTCCATTGTGGAATGCTTTACATGCATTCTCTCAGTAACAGCGGGGGCTCCAGCACCTGGAAATAATGGCATTAATTAAGTCATAGGCTCCCGAGAATGGTCTGACGTTTAGAGCTCAGAAGACTCAAGTCAGGTGGCAGCGTGAACGACTCCTGGTCCCCAGAGAACCCTAAGTAGTGGAGGTACCCTCTGAATTCTCATTCCTG
>NW_006782851.1:3144414-3171326 GCF_000442215.2 Lipotes vexillifer
TCCTGCTACTGTTCCTGCCTCCTGGTAATTTTTTCTTGAGAATGTAAAACCTGATTTCGTCTGATTTCTTTGTTTCAGCCACATGAAGCCCTACTACTGCCCAGGCTCTTCTTTCTCCTCTGCCCCACCCCCCAAGAAGCCCCTTCCTCTCTTCAGTTCCTTACCCATATAGCTTGGACTCTGCCCTCCAAACTACCCTCTTGTCAGTGTATCCTAAGCTTTTCTTCCCTCTGATCCCCAGGTATCAGCCTGGCGAGACCCCAACCCCTAGGTTAACCAACAGCCCACCTTCTCTATACCTACTGGACAGGCTGCTGATGACCACTGTAGAAAACCCACAACCCAGGCAGGCCCATGTCCCAACTGCCTGTCTCCCAGGAGACCATAAGCCCCGTGAGGGTAGGGACCTTGCCTACCATGTTCTCTGTGCTATTCTAAGCAATCCACACTGTCCAGCCAAAGAAGCTTCTCAAACATTTGTTGAAATACCAACTGAATGAAGTCTTCAATGTTGCCTTGAAATATGTATCAGTCAGGATGGGCTTGGTTATGTTATGGTAACAAATAGCCCTCAAATATCAGTGGTTTCAAATGACAGAGGTTTATTTCCCACTCATACTCTGTGTCTGTGGAGGGTCAGCTATAGCCCTGCCCCACATCGTCCTCACTATGGGACCCAGACCGATGGAGCAGGAAACAGGAAACAGAAAATCAAAAACAGGAAAGTGTGTGTAGTGGCATACATAAAATATTCCATACTCCACAGCCACCGCATTTCTGCCCTGAGATGTTTTGCTGAACTGAATGTTCAATTTTTTACCCACGCTGCTCCCTTTCTGTCTTCAGGTCTTGGCTCAGACTCCGCTTCTCCATAGAAGCCGTCCCCTGACCATTGCATCTAACGCACACAGCAGCTGCCCACCCCCCACCATCACCAATGAAAAATGTTTATCTTCTGTGGCCCCATGACAAGGTCAGGTCCCTTATCCATCTCACTCCCCACTATGTCCCCTGAGACCGGTGCCTGGAACACAGTAAATGCACAATAACCATGTGCTGAATAAAAGAATGAATGAATAAAATAGCAGATTACACTGGAGAAAGCACAATCTTTTGGGGTAATTATTTATAAATTAGTGAGCTCGAGAAGCAGTCTTGTTAAGATGGAAGAGTAGGTATAATATAGTAAGAGCAGCACACTTGAAACAGAAGATTTGGGCCGCACAGAAGGAAACCAGAAATTAATGAAGATGAAGGACTTGTCAAAGTATTCCCTGCATTGTTTGCTGGGAGAGAAAGACTTACAAGACTTGATCGGAACCAGTCCTAACGAATAACAGAGTGAGATGGAGCCACAGAAGCTTGGTGTAAATATTCTCTAGCTATTCGTGTAGGTTGTTTTCATTTGTTATTCATCCAGGAACCTTCTTACCTACTCTTGGATCTCTTAGTGTACAGCTCATGAGAAAAGGAAGAAAGATTGTCCAAATTACTAGTACCCTGTATCGTACCAGCTCTAGTGGCTTTGGTTATTAAGATTTTCTTAGTTATCTGGTCATTTGGTGAATTTTGTCAGTGTTTTGGGCATCGGATAGACTGTTGAGAAACTCAGGTTTTGCAATATGTGAATTGAATGACCGTGGGCTGTAAAGACCCCTGAGACCCACCTCCAACTTCCTTGGTATGGTGACATCAGTAATATCCATTTGCTACAAGATGACATTAGGTGAATAACTTGTGAATTACTCAATTCACGTCCAAAAGCATAGACATCCCCCAATGTTTCACCTGCCTGATTTCTCCGGGGTCTCCCTGGATCAATAGATAGGAAAGCTGCCCTATTTTGGAATATCCACTGTCGGGATCTGCTTAAAAATACCCTCACAAGCACCCAAGATGTCCTTCAGTGGGTGATGGATAAACAAACCGTGGTCCATCCTGACAATGGGTTATGATTCAACACTAAGATAAAATGAGCTATCGAGCCATGAAAGGATGTACAAGAACCTTAAATGCATACGAGCAAGTGAAAGAAGCCCATCTGGAAAAGCTATACCCGCTGTACGATTCTAACTCTGTGACATTCTGGAAAAGGTAAAACTATGGAGAAAATAAAGAGATCAGTGGTTACTGGGGGGTGGGGCGAGGGAGGGAGGGATGAATAGGCAGAGCACAGGGAAATTTTAGGGCAGAAAAACTGTTCTGTATGAGACCATAATGGTGGATACCTGTCATATACATTTGTCCAGACCCACAGAACGTACAACACCAAGAGTGAACCCTCAGTAAACTCTGGACTGTAGTTCATAATAACGTATCAGTGCATCAACAACGAGGTCCTACCGTAGAGCACAGGGAACGCTATTCAATATCCTGTGATAAACCACAATGGAAAAGAATATGAAAAAGAACGTAATGTATATGTATCACCGAGTCGCTTTTCTGTACGGTGGTAAAATCAACACATTGTAAATCCACTATGCTTCAATTTAAGAAACTTAAAACAAAATAAAATTCATTGAGCTTATGACCATAAATAATAATAATAATCATGTAGCAACGTTGGCACATCAATTGTGATAAAGGTACCCAGTAATGCAAGATGTGGGTAATAGGGGCGATTGTGGGCCGGGAAGAGAGGAGGTCCGTGGGAATTCTCTACTTTCTGATCATCGTTTCTGTCGGCCCAAAACTGACCTTTTGTAAAAAGTCTATTGATTTTTTTAATTGACCCAAAAAGTATCCCCACCCCTTTCATTGCTTTTCTTTTGCACACAACAAGCTTTACCCCACTCTGGGTGAGTAGATTTCTTCCTTTTCACCACGCTGAGGGCATCCGATGTGCCCAAGGAGGATATGTACTCTCCGACGGCCAGAGCTTGGGGTGACCCTGTCATGTCCCCGGTCCTCAGAATGGGCCTGGCTCACGGAAGGGGCTCTGTGACGATCTGTTGAATAAAAGATTTCATTTCCTGTGTTTCTGCTTGGCCATGAGTGACAGTACATTAACTAGTGAAAACTGAAAGCCGAGATAAAAACCTCCCCCAGGAAAAGCAGTCCGGCTGCTACATTCTCCAGAGATGTAAGTCAATAAAATAATCCTAGAGAGCCGCAGACGCGTGGACCACGCCATAAAGGATGGTGTGCAAGGGAGCGCCCAGCATCCGGCATTTCTGATCTGGGATGCTTGCCCCCGGGGCTGCTCGCTCCAACTTTCTCGTTGGCCCTCGTTGGTTTGAATTATTAACTCTCCCTTCAGACACACACCATTTCTCCAGGCTGCACGAGGCGCCCCAGGGCTTGCAAACCCACTCAGTGGATTCCTCACCGTGTTACTCTCCATCGTAGCCATTTCAGTCACGAAGGAAGGTGGCGAAAGAACCACCACCTGGAAGCATCAATGTTGCTCAAAGATAAAGGCCCTGAGAACAAGAGAAAGGGGCCACTGCAGAGGATGGTGTGTACCTGAGCCTAGATCCCAGAGGCCATGCCTGCATTTAATTACACACGTTTACTGCACAAGAGCTATTTCATCTGCTTAATCATCTTACATGAAAATAAAGTTTGCTCTTCCTAAAAGCCCTGGAACAGTTGTGTGTCCACCCGTCTATCACAGATGAGGCTTTTCTTCAGCCCAATCACTTCTTTATTTTCAAACCGAAGTCCAGTGTATGGTGTTACTTTCCTTTTCTTTTTTCTTTTTGTACAGCAGGTCCTTACTAGTCATCCATTTTATACACATCAGTGTATACATGTCAATCCCAATCGCCCAATTCATCCCACCAACCCACCACCCTGCCACGTTCCCCCCTTGCTATCCATACGTTTGCTCTCGACATATGTGCCTTTATTTCTGCCCTGCAAACCGGTTCGTCTGGTGTTACTTCTAAAATAAACTTATTTCAGGAATTTGATTTTCTGTTTTAATGTTAACTATTAGCATGAATCAGAGCAGCTATGACTGTGAGGACTTATTATATACTAAGCACTGCTCTCAGTAAAGTGTCCCATTGAATCCTCAAAGGACCCCCGAGGTCAGTACTGTGATTCTCTGCACATATTACTGGGGAAGACCCCGAGGCACAGAGAAATTAGTCACCCTGTGGGTCACACAGCTTGGGAGGCGAGAAGTCAGGATTTGAACTTACTGTGGCAGTCTGGCTGCATGGACTGCACTCAGCCACAGGGCTTTACTGCTGCCCCGCGATGAGCTGCCCCATAGGTCACATGACCAGTACAGACCGAGGGGAAAAGTATAATGGCTCTCAACTGCCAATGTTTTCAAAGAAAAAAGCCTTCTCTTTCCAAACGTGAGAAATAGCCTTTGGAAATGTTGAATTGAAAACTTTAATACTAGAAAACTTGTAGGAATGTTCTAAACCAAAGACAAGAAACACCTACCTCTGTTAAAGCTAAGTCAAGCCAAGACGGCAGCCCTCCCAGCACCCAGAACAACCTTGGCGTCACCATCAATTTAACCAATTATTACACATCTTTTGTGATTCCAGTGCCCTGTTTATTCTGAGCCACTTAAATGTGCGACATCATAATTACAAAATTACACAAGTGCCAGAGTCCTCATCCCTAGTCTGTTGTTTGCCATTTCAAAGAGAGAAAGCTAAGTGATTATCCAGATCACACCACCTGACCTGAACCTCAGGGGGGCAGCCCTCCAAGTGGCCGGAGGATGATTGTTTGACAGATGACGTGTTTAACATTAAGCTTGATCTCACGCCAGCTTGTTTTGGGATTATGACTCTCCCTGTCCTTCCCTTCTTCGGCATCAGAATTGTCCCACTCAATTCCTCTCTTCTAATCAGCCCCCTGAGCTGAGAGGCCCTCATTAGTGCCTGAGAATTAACAGGAGTTTAAAGCAGAAAAACAGATTGCGTATATGTTGGTCTCAGCATCGTAGGGAATGAAGAGCGTGACCCTGCTGGGTGAGCCCTGGAAAATGAGTCAGCTCATTGAGGGCCCCTCAACTTCCCCTTACAGGTACAGGGCAGAGAATGTACCACAAGCACTGCAGGCCGCGGTCAGCACAGAGAGGGGTCGCCAAGCATTGCTGCACCAGACCTGGGCCCCTGGATGCTGGGCAACGAGCACTGATCAGCACAAGGACAGGCCCAGTATACGTCCATCTACCCCCATTGTACAGATGAGAAAACTGAGGCCCACAAGAGGTCACACAACTTGCAAATAGCAGAGCCCAGGGTCGCACCCATGTCTAACCACAGCCCTCTGCAGCCTGCTGCCCTCGGTGCCTGAAAAATCTTTGCATTTTTGCAAAGACTGGGGACAGTGTGGAACTATAAGGCCGAAATCATTGCAAAGTCCAGTGCCATGAAGCTTTCCCCTTCTGCTTTCTTTCGGGAGTTTTATAGTTCCAGGTCTACATTTAAATCTTTATCCATTTTGAGTTGATTTTGGTGTATGATATAAGAGTCCAGTTTCATTCTTTTGCATGTGGATATCCAGTTTTCCCAGTGCCATTTGTTGTGTGGTCTTGGTGCCTCAGTCAAAGACCAGTTGACTGTGTCTGTGTGGGTTTATTTCTGGGGTCTCTTCTGTTTCCCTCATCCAATATGATTCAGTTCTAGAGACCTGCTGTAAAATGTTGTGCTTATAGTTAACAATGCTGAATTATGCACTTAAAAATTCTGTTAAGAAGGTAGATTTCATATTAAGTGTTCCTACCTCAATAAAAAAAAGTTTAAGTAAAATAAAAATAAGGGAATTCCATGGCGGTCCAGTGGTTAGCTTTCCAAGCTTCCACTGCCGGGGGCTTGGGTTCGATCCCTGGTCAGGGAACTAAGATCTCACAAGTCACGTGGCATGGCCAAATAAATCAATAAAATAAAAGACTGATTGAAAATGATGTAACAGAAAGAGACTCACAGATACAGAGAACAAACTAGTGATCAGCAGTGGGGGGGGGGGGGCAAAATAGGGTGGAGGATTAGAGGTACAAACTAGCATGTATAAATAAATAAGCTACAAGGATATACTGTACAGCACAGGGAATATAGCCAATATTTTATAATAACTTTAAATGGAGTATAATCTATAAAAATATTGACTCAAAAAAAGATAAATAAGTACTAGAGATATAATGCACAGTATGATAAATATAATTAACACTGCTGTATGTTATATATGAAAGTTATTATGAGACTAAATCTTGAGTTCTCATCACAAGGAAAATTTTTTTTCTATTTCTTTAATTTTGTATCTATATGAGATGTTGGATGTTCACTAAACTTAAGGTGATAATCATTTCGTGAGGTATGTAAATCAAAACATCATGCCATACACCTTACACTTGTACAGTGCTATATGCCAATTATACTCAATAAAACTGAAAGAAAAAAAGATTTAAAAAAAAATTTTAAAGACTGACTGAAAGAGAGAACATGGTTCTCTATATGGGATGTCCCAAAGGGTAGCCCAAACTACAGGGAGGTCCCTTGCTCTACCTGGGGCTCTGAGTTTAGTCTTAGAAGCCAGGCTGTCCCAATAAAAATAAAAACTTTTGTTATTTTAACAACCAACATCAACTAACATTTATTTATCCTCTTCTAAGTGCCAGGCCTTATTCACCTCATTTAATCCTTATAGAAACAAATTTATGAATCCAGTCCTCTCATTATATCCATTTCTTGGATGAGAAAACCAAGCTACGTGTTCAAGATCACACAGAGAGTCAGCAAGCATTCCCTCTTAACTGAAACACGTGCTGTAACCACCACACCACACTGCCTCTCACTGGGAATGAGGGGTTGGTAGGAAGCCAAGAGAGTCCTTCAGCTCATCTCCACCAAAGCTTTTCTCAGACCCTGGCTGATTGTACAGATTCACAGCCTCACCTGAGAGTCTTGGACCCATTCTGAAATTCCCCACCCTCCAAACACCTGATTGTGCAAGTTTCACAGCTACCCCGGGGGTGCTGACTTGTGGACTGACTGACAGTCCTTAAAATGAAGCCCTTCCCCCTTTAAAAACTTGTATGGAAACACAAAAGACCCCAAATAGCCAGACAATCTTGAGAAAGAAGAATGGAGCTAGAGGAATCAGGGTCCCTGACTTCAGACTATACTACAAAGCTACAGTCATCAAAACAGTACAGTACTGGCATAAAAACAGACATAGAGATCAACGGAACAGGATAGAAAGCCTAGAAATAAACCCATGCACGTGTGGTCAATTAATCTACAAAAAAGGAGGCAAGAATATACAGTGGAGAAAAGACAGTCTCCTCAAAAAGTGGTGCTGGGAAAACTGCACAGCTACTGGTAAAAGAATGAAATTAGAATATTCTCTAGCACCATATACAAAAATAAACACAAAATGGATTAAAAAGCTAAATGTAAGAGGAAAACAGGTATAACATTCTTTGACATAAACTGTAGCAATATTTTTTTTGGATCCATTGCCTAAAGGAAGGAAATAAAAGCAAAAATAAACAAATGGGGCTTAAATGAACTTAAAAATTTTGCACAGCAAAGAAAACCATAAACAAAACAAAAAGACAACCTGCTGAATGGGAGAAAATACTGGCAAATGATATGATCAATAAGGGATTAATATACAAAATATATACACTATATGAGCTAGTTGAGTAGCTCATACTACTCAACATCAAAAAACAAACAACCCTATTAAAAAATGGGCAAAAGAACTGAAGAGACATTTTTCCAAAAAGGAAATAAAGATGACCAACAGGCACATGAAGATGCTCAACATCACAAATCATGAGGAAAATGCAAATCAAAACCACAGTGAAATGTCACCTCACACCTGTCAGAATAGCTACCATCAAAATGAACAGAAATAGAAGATTGGTTCAAGATGGCGAAGTAGAAGGACGTGCGCTCACTCCCTCTTGCGAGAGCACTGGAATCACAACTAACTGCTGAACAATCATCGACAGGAAGACACTGGAACTCACCAAAAAAGATACCCCACATCCAAAGACAAAGGAGAAGCCACAATGAGATGGCAGCAGGGACGCAATCACAGTAATATCAAATCCCATAACTGCTGGTGGGTGACTCACAGACTGGAGTACACTTATACCACAGAAGTCCACCCACTGGAATGAAGGTTCTGAGCCCCACGTCAGGCTTCCCAACCTGGGGGTCCGGCAACGGGAGGAGGAATTCCCAGAGAATCAGACTTTGAAGCCTAGCAGGATTTGATTGCAGGACTTTGACAGGACTGGGGGAAACACAGACTCCACTCTTGGAGGGCACACACAAAGTAGTGTATGCATCGGGACCCAGGGCAAGGAGCAGTGACCGCACGGGAGACTGAATCAGACCTACCTGCTAGTGTAGGAGGGTCTCCTGCAGGGGCAGGGGGTGGCTGTAGCTCACCGTGGGGACAACGACACTGGCAGCAGAAGTTCTGGGAAGTACTCCTTGGCATGAGCCCTCCCAGAGTCACCATTAGCCCCACCAAAGAGCCCGGGTAGGCTCCAGTGTTGGGTTGCCTCAGGCCAAACAACCAACAGGGAGGGAACCCAGCCCCACCCATCAGCAGACAAGCAGGTTAAAGTTTTACTGAGATCTGCCCACCAGAGCAGACGGTGGGCAGATCTGATCTGCCCATCAGATCTACCCACCACCAGTCCCTCCCATCAGGAAACTTGCACAAGCCTCTTAGATAGCCTCATCCACCAGAGGGCAGACAGCAGAAGCAAGAAGAACTACAATCCTGCAGCCTGTGGAACAAAAACCACATTCATAGAAAGAGAGACAAGATGAAAAGGCAGAGGGCTATGTACCAGATGAAGGAACAAGATAAAACCCCAGAAAAACAACTAAATGAAGTGGAGATAGGCGACCTTCCAGAAAAAGAATTCAGAATAATGATAGTGAGGATGGTCCAGGACCTCGGAAAAAGAATGGAGGCAAAGTTCGAGAAGGTGCAAGAAATGTTTAACAAAGATATAGAAGAATTAAAAAATAAACAGAGATGAACAATACAATAACTGAAATGAAAAATTCTCTAGAAGGAATCAATAGCAGAATAACTGAGGCAGAAGAACGGATAAGTGACCTGGAACACAGAATGGTGGACTTCACTGCTGCAGAACAGAATACAGGAAAAAGAATGAAAAGAAATGAAGACAGCCTAAGATACCTCGGGGATAACATTAAATGCAACAACATTTGCATCACAGGGGTCCCAGAAGGAGAAGAGAGAGAGAAAGGACCAGAAAAAATATCTGAAGAGATTATAGTCAAAAGCTTCCCTAACATGGGAAAGGAAATAGCTACCCAAGTCCAGGAAGCACAGTGAGTCCCATACAGGATAAACCCAAGGAGAAACACGTGGAGACACGTAGTAATCAAATTGGCAAAAATTAAAGACAAAGAAAAATTATTAAAAGCAGCAAGGGAAATATGACAAATAACATACAAGGGAACTCCCATAAGGTTAACAGCTGATTTCTCAGCAGAAACTCTACAAGCCAGAAGGCAATGGCATGATATACTTAAAGTGATGAAAGGAAAGAAACTACAACCAAGATTACTCTACCCAGCAAGGATCTCATTCAGATTTGATGCAGAAATCAAAAGCTTTACAGACAAGCAAAAGCTAAGAGAATTCAGCACCACCAAACCAGCTCTACAACAAATGCTAAAGGAACTTCTCTAAGTGGGAAACACAAGAGAAGAAAAGGACCTACAAAAACAAACCCAAAACAATTAAGAACATGCTCATAGGAACATACATATCGATAATTACCTTAAACGTGAATGGGCTAAATGCTCCAGCCAAAAGACAAAGGCTTGCTGAATGGATACGAAAACAAGACCCATCTATATGCTGTCTGCAAGAGAGCCACTTCAGATCTAGGGACACATACAGACTGAAAGTGAGGGGATGGAAAAAGATATTCCATGCAAATGGAAATCAAAAGAAAGCTGGAGTAGCAATACTCATATCAGATAAAATAGACTTTCAAATAAAGAATGCTATAAGAGACAAGGAAGGACACTACATAATGATCAAGGGATCAATCCAAGAAGAAGATATAACACTTATAAATATATATGCACCCAACATAGGAGCACCTCAATACATAAGGCAGCTGCTAACAGCTATAAAAGAGGAAATCGACAGTACCACAGTAACAGTGGGGGACTGTAACACCTCACTTACACCAATGGACAGATCATCCAAACAGGAAATTAATAAGGAAACACAAGCTTTAAATGACACAACAGACCAGATAGATTTAATTGATATTTATAGGACATTCCATCCAAAAACAGCAGATTACACTTTCTTCTCAAGGGTGCACGGAACATTCTCCAGGACAGACCACATCTTGGGTCACACATCAAGCCTCACTAAATTTAAGAAAATTGAAAGCATATCAAGCATATTTTCTGACCACAACGGTATGAGATTAAAAATCAATTACAGGGAAAAAAAATGCATAAAAAACACAAACACATGGAGGCTAAGCAATACGTTACTAAAAACCAAGAGATCACTGAAGAAATCAAAGAGGAAATCAGAAAGTACCTAGAGACAAATGACAATAAAAACACGACAATCCAAAACCTATGGGATGCGGCAAAAGCAGTTCTAAGAGGGAAGTTTATACAAGCCTACCTCAAGAAGCAAGAAAAATCTCAAATAAACAATCTAACCTTACACTTAAAGGAAATAGAGAAAGAAGAACAAACAAAACCCAATGTAGCAGAAGGAAAGAAGTCATAAAGATCAGAGCAGAAATAAATGAAAACAGAAACAAAGAAAATAATCACAAAGCTCAGTAAAACTAAAAGCTGGTTCTTTGAGAAGATAAACAAAATTGATAAACCATTAGCCAGACTAATCAGGAGAAAGAAGGAGGGGACTCAAATCAATAAAATTAGAAATGAAAAAGGAGAAGTTACAACAGACACCGCAGAAATACAAAGCAACCTAAGAGACTACTACAAGCAGCTGTATGCCAATAAAATGGACAACCTGGAAGAAATGGACAACTTCTTAGAAAGGTATAACCTTCCAAGACTGAACCAGGAGGAAATAGAAAATATGAACAGACCAATCACAAGTAATGAAACTGAAACTGTGATTAAAAATCTTCCAAGGGCTTCCCTGGTGGCACAGTGGTTGAGAGCCCACCTGCCAATGCAGGGGACACACGTTCGAGCCCTGGTCTGGGAGGATCCCACATGTCGCGGAGCAATTAGCCCCGTGAGCCATAATTACTGAGCCTGCGCGTCTGGCGCCTGTGCTCCGCAACAAGAGAGGCCGAGATAGTGAGAGGCCCGCGCACCGCGATGAGGAGTGGCCCCCACTGGCCGCAACTGGAGAAAGCCCTCGCACAGAAACGAAGACCCAACACAACCATAAATAAATAAATAAAATTAAAAAAAAAAAATCTTCCAACAAGGGCTTCCCTGGTGGCGCAGTGGTTGAGAGTCTGCCTCGCGATGCAGGTGACAGGGGTTCGTGCCCCGGTCCGGGAAGATCCCACATGCCGCGGAGCGGCTAGGCCCGTGAGCCATGGGCGCTGAGGCTGCGCGTCTGGAGGCTGTGATCCACAACGGGAGAGGCCACAACAGTGAGAGGCCCGCGTACCACAAAAAAAAAAAAAAAAAAAAAAAAAATCTCAAACTCTTCCAAAAAATGGCAAAGAAAAGAGCACTCTCAAACTCATTCTATGAGGCCACCATCACCCCGATACCAAAACCAGACAAAGATACTACAAAAAAAGAAAATTACAGACCAATATCACTGATGAATATAGATGCAAAAATCCTCAACAAAATACTAGCAAACAGAATCCAACAGCACATTAAAAGGATCATGCACCATGATCAAGTGGGATTTACCCCAGTGATGCAAGGATTCTTCAATATACGCAAATCAATCAATGTGATAAACCACATTAACAAATTGAAGAATAAAAACCATATGATCATCTCAATAGATGCAGAAAAAGATTTCGACAAAATTCAACACCCATTTATGATAAAAACTCTCCAGAAAGTGGGCATAGAGGGAACCTACCTCAACATAATAAAGGCCATATACGACAAACCCACAGCAAACATCATTCTCAATGGTGAAAAACTGAAAGCATTTCCTCTAAGATCAGGAACAAGACAAGGATGTCCACTCTCGCCACTATTATTCAACATAGTTTTGGAAGTCCTAGCCATGGCAATCAGAGAAGAAAAGGAAATAAAAGGAATACAAATTGGAAAAGAAGGAAAACTGTCACTGTTTGCAGATGACATGATACTCTACACAGAGAATCCTAAAGATGCCACCAGAAAACTACTAGAGCTAATCAATGAATTTGGTAAAGTTGCAGGATACAAAATTAATGCACAGACATCTCTTGCATTCTTATACACTACTGATGAAAAATCTGAAAGAGAAATTAAGGAAACACTCCCATTTACCACTGCAACAAAAAGAATAAAATACCTAAGAATAAACCTACCTAAGGAGACAAAAGACCTGTATGCAGAAAACTACAAGACGCTGATGAAAGAAATTAAAGATGATACAAACAGATGGAGAGATATACCATGTTCTTGGATTGGAAGAATCAATATTGTGAAAATGACTATACTACCCAAAGCAATCTACAGATTCAATGCAATCCCTATCAAATTACCAATGGCATTTTTTTACGGAACTAGAACAAAAAAATCTTAAAATTTGTATAGAGACAGAAAAGACCCTGAATAGCCAAAGCAGTCTTGCGGGAAAAAAACAGAGCTGGAGCAATCAGACTCCCTGACTTCAGACTATATCACAAAGCTACAGTAATCAAGACAATATGGTACTGGCACAAAAACAGAAACATAGCTCAATGGAACAAGATAGAAAGCCCAGAGATAAACCCACACACCTATGGTCAACTAATCTACGACAAAGGAGGCAAGGATATACAATTGAGAAAAGACAGTCTCTTCAATAAGTGGTGCTGGGAAAACTGGACAGCTACATGTAAAAGAATGAAATTGGAACACTCCCAACACCATACACAAAAATAAACTCAAAATGGATTAGAGACCTAAATGTAAGACCGGATGCTATAAAACTCTTAGAGGAAAACATAGGAAGAACACTCTTTGACATAAATCACAGCAAGATCTTTTCTGATCCACCTCCTAGAGTAATGGAAATAAAAACAAAAATAAACAAATGGGACCTAATGAAACTTAAAAGCTTTTGCACAGCAAAGGAAACCATAAACAAGACGAAAAGACAACCCTCAAAAGGCTGGAAAATATTTGCAAACAAATGAATGGACAAAAGATTAATCTCCAACATACACAAACAGCTCATGCAGCTCAGTATTAAAAAAACAAACAACCTAATCCAAAAATGGGCAGAAGACCTAAATAGACATTTCTCCAAAGAAGACACACAGATGGCCAAGAAGCACATGAAAAGCTGCTCAACATCACTCATTATTAGAGAAATGCAAATCAAAACTACAATGAGGTGTCACCTCATACCAGTTAGATGGGCATCATCAGGAAATCTACAAACAACATATGCTGGAGAGGGTCTGGAGAAAAGGGAATCCTCCTGCACTGTTGGTGGGAATGTAAATTGATACAGCCACTATGGAGAACAGTATGGAGGTTCCTTGAAAAAGTAGAAATAGAATTACCATATGACCCAGCAATCCCACTACTGGGCATATAGCCAGAGAAAACCATATTTCAAAAAGATACATGCACCCCAATGTTCACTGCAGCACTATTTACAATAGCCAAGATATGGAAGCAACCTAAGCATCCATCAACAGATGAATGGGCAAAGATGTGGTACATATATACAACGGAATACTACTCAGCCATAAAAAAGTTTTAAGTTTTGCCATTTGCATCCTCATGGATGGACTTGGAGGGCATGGTGCTAAGTGAAACAAGTCAGACAGAGAAAGACAAATACTGCAAGATATAACTTACATATGGAATCTAAAAAATACAAAAACTAGTGAATACAACAAAAAAGAAGCAGACTCACAGAAACAGAGAACGAACTAGTGATGGCCAGTGCGGAGGGGAAGGGGGGGCAATATAGGGGTGGGGCAGTGGGACGTACAAACTACTGGGTATAAAATAGGCTCAAGGATGTACTGTACAGCACAGGGAATAGAGCCAATATTTTGTAATAACTGTAAATGGAAAATAACCTTTAAAAATTTATAAATTTGAGTTCCCTGGTGGCCTAGTGGTTAAGATTTAGTGCTGTCACTGCCCGGGTTCAATCTCTGGTCAGGAAACAAGCTGTGTGGCATGGCCAAAATATAAAAAAAATAAATCATAATAAATTTTTTTAAAGTTCTAATTAGAAAAACCTTTTTTAATAAAATGAAGCCCTCCCCCAAATGGCAACCTGCCATCCAACCTCGTGGTCTGAGATGACAGGGAAGCCCCTGCCTGAGCCATCCACTGTGTAAGGCACGTGCACAAGTCCTGGCCCTGGTCACACAGGCCACGGAGGCTGTTGTCATCTGTGCCCTCCATGAGGGGCACGCAGTTTACAGCAGGAAGAGGCCAGCCACACAGAAAACCAACAGGACAGACTGGGGGAGGCGGGTGGCAACCAGCATTATCAAACTTGGAAGAAGAAAACAGGTTTCTCCAGAAATCACCCGGCTGAGGGCAGGCCGCCCATATCACAGACGAGGAAGCTGAATCCCGCGCGCGTGGAGGGAGAGAAAGCTCACCTGGGGCAGGCTTCCTGGAAGGGGAGAACTACAGCTCTTCTACTACTCACCCACTTACTCACCCATTCAAATGTGTGGCCCACCTACAGCACAGGTGCATCGGTGAACAAGAGGGAGACAAAGATACGGTCTTGGCCTCAAAGGAGTGCACATTCCAGTGGGAGAGAGAGACAACAAACATGCAAACAAGACAATCTCAGCTCACAAGACCGAGGAGGAAATAGAATAAGGACGTGTGAAGGGAAAGGGTGGGAAGTCTAAGGGCGATGAGCTGTTCTTTTTAACCTTTGTTTTTAATTGAAGCAGAGTTGATTTACAACGTTGTGTTAGTTTCAGGTGTACAGAATATATCTATTCTTTTTGAGATTCTTTTCCCTTATAGGTTATTACAAAATATTGAGATAGTTCCGTGTGCTATACAGTAGGTCCTTGTTGTTTATCTATTTTATATGTCTTAGTGTGCATCTGTTAATCCCAAACCCCTAATTTATCCCTGCCCCATTCCCCCAAGGGGGAGCCACTTTAGAAAGTGTGGTCAGGGTGGGCCTCTCTGAGGAGGTGTCCCTCCTAGAGACTGATGAGAAAGAGTCTCAATGCTGAGACATGGAGAGAGAGAGCATCCCAGGCAGAGGGCACAGCGTGTGCAAAGGTCCTGAGGCAGGCACTAGAGTCTACATCCACTCTGTCAGAACACTGCCCTCTTCACTGAGGACTCCGCCTCTCCCTGCAAGAAAAGCTAGCTTGTGAGGTCCTGAAGTCTGTCACCCTCCTCCTTTAAGACAAAGGGGAGGAAGTGGGGAGGCAGACTAAACACTGAGGGCCTCAAATTTGCTCAAAACGATACTTGCTATGAAACTGGAAGAGGGAGGAGGTGGCAGAAGGAGACACATCATTTCCTCCATCGTGGTCTCAGATAAATTAGCTTTCACAGCCCTCTCGGCTTTTAATCTATGAAGGCAGACCTGTGTAACCTTGGTTAAGAGTGCAGTAAAACCCAGCCCTGAGATGCATGCTGCACTTAAAATACAACTGCATACTGATTCAGACTCGATCAGTGGCCTTATTCATTATCTAGTCTAGGAAGACTAACCATTAAAAAAATTCTACATCCATGGGACGGGAAAGATTAAAAGCATCGTTATTTCAAGGAGCCTCAATATCAAGGACAAATTAATTTGTGCAGGGCATCACACTTGGATCTAAACCAAACAGCTGGGTGTGATGCATAGGGATTACTGGAAGAGGTTTCAAGACCAGAGGGTTCTAATCACAGGTAGCCTTCAGAGATAGCACGGCCAGTAAACGACATCAGAAAAGCCACAGGACAGACCCCCAACTCTCGAGTCTGCACGGCCACAGTCATCACATTGCTTCCGTGCATCCTGAAATCATCCTCTAGGAAGAAAAAGTTTCACGATGTACTAGGAAAGCACCCTTTAGGAAATTCCAAGCTCTGCCTGACATCAGGGAGCTGCAACCTGCGGGTACTGCCAACTTGGGTGGGTTAACCAGGTACAACCAGCTGCAAGTTACAGAGAAGCTCCCAACAGCGTACTGAAGCCAGAGGCCACTTTCTCCAACTGTTAAATACTCAGGAAAGTTGATACTGAAGCAGCTGTGGCCTGAAATCAGCTCCCGTTGGGGGATTTACACCATGGAATCAGGCGAAGACTTTAAGCAGTGTTGTTTCTTTCCCACAGAGCCAGGCTAGCAGGACACCATCTCCTAAAACCCACTTCTATTATCCAGGCAAGAAAATAAATCAGAATGAAGACTCATACTCCATGTATGTTGTGGAGTCTCCCCCGACCCTGCGCCTTCTCCAACACTGGCTCCATGTGATGCTGGGGGCTGATGTGTCTCCCCAGTATCCATGTGTTGAAACCCTAAGCCCCCAGGTGATGGTGTTAGGAGGTGCGGGCCTTTGGGAGGTGATCGGGTCATAAGGGGGAGCCCTCATGAATGAGGTTAGTGCCCTTATCAAAGAGGCCCCGGAGAGCTGACTTGCCTCTCTGCCACATGAGGAGAAAACGGCCACCGGCAACCCAGAACAGAGCTCTCACCAGAACTCGACCATGCTGGCTGGCAGCCTGATCTCAGACTCCCAGCCTCCAGAACTGTGAGAACTGAATTTCTGCTGTTCATAAGTTGCCCAGCGTGTGGTGTCCTGTTATATTGGTCTGAACAGACTAAGAAAACCAATCAATACGTTCCATTTCCCTAACTATGGTAGTGATGCAGAGGTGAGCCTAGGACCTGAGCCGGTCCAAAGGGAACTTTAAGATTGGGAAAAGTCAGCTCTTTCCTACTGGAATTAAGCGATCAAGCTCGTAGCCTGCGGGAGCTCTTAGAAGCCATCTTGTGGGACTTCCCTGGCGGTCCAGTGGTGAAGAATCCGCCTTCCAATGCAGGGGACGCGGGTTCGATCCCCGGTCGGGGAACTAAGATCCCACATGCCTCAGGGCAACTAAGCCCACGCACCGCAGCTAGAGAGAAGCCCACATGCCGCAATTAAGACCTGATGCAGCCAAAAAATATAAATAAATAAATATTTTCTTTTAAAAAAAGAAGAAGCCGCCATCTCCTGAGCCAGGAGGAGCCAGCTTTAGCCCGAAGACGGCACAGAGAAGGATGGAAAGAAGCAAAGTCTTGGCTGACGACATTAAGTCTCTGGATCAAACCACGCCTGATGTCTTCCTGATCTATGGACTTTGAGGTTATTTGAGTCTACACACTCCCTTTTAATATTTAAGCCTCTTGGAGGTGTGTTTTCTTTTAATGGAAAGATTCCCAACCAATAGAAATCTGAAACCAAGCCCTTACATGTGGCTTCTCCTTGCCTAACTAAATGGATTCATTAAAGCTCTTTCAAATTACTAAATCACTTAATAGCTTTGTTTGTACTCCCAAGCTTTTAAGGAGAAAAGAAAGATAACACCACCAGTGAACCTCACTGCACGCTGCACCGGAGCATTAAAATCCGTGGATGCCGAAGCATGTTCACACAGCTGAGGTGATTCATTTGTTTTTCCACGCTCTTAATGACTTTCTGTTCCCATTCCATCCTTGAGGTATCAGTCTAAAAGATGCTTTTCTGGCACCAGTCAAGGGTTGCAAAATACACACATCTCTGTGATGGAACAGCAGAGGACCGAGGAAATAACAGGGATGTTTCAACTTTGGAGCTTTAAACAGGGGCGCTCTCATGAGAGGGGTTGCCTCATTTAAAACATAAAATCATACAAAGCTACAGTTGGAAAAAGCCATGAGAGTCATCTCTTCAAGAACAAGTGGGAAAAAGCAGGCTCCGAGGTTGAATGATTTACTGATGGTCTTACAACTCAGAGTCACAGAGCCAGGCCTTGGAGCCCGCTCTCCCGACCCCGGGGTCACAAGCAGTGAAATCCGGGCTTTACCACTCCCCACATGCTGGTCTAAGGGGACTGGCGTTGTTGGCCTATGTGATTCTCGTGGGACACACATGTGCACACGTGCACACACACACTTCATACCATATATTTCGAGATTAAAGAGCATCACTAAAATTTCAGCACTGATTATCACTGAGTGCCTTTGTCACTAATTACTGTTTCCTTAATTTTTACACATTTTTATTTTCTAACTCTTCTCTAAGAAATAATGACAAATGGAAACAATTTCCCCAAGGCTTTCAAGACAAGAAGAGAAAGCACATCTTGTATACTGCTAATGGGAGAGAAAGTGGACACAACCTAGTTATCAAATAGATAAGCTATCAAATCTAAGCTGTTTATCAAATGCCTTACAAACATGTCTATCTTTGGAACCAGAAATTCTGCTTGTGTAAGTTTATCTTAAAGGATAATAATGGATGTGACTGAATCATCTTATCTTTTAGAATTAAACACATAGTGTATTCATTGCTTAAAGAAAGAAAATCACTAAGCATAAAGATGAAAACTACCTAGTATCCCCCCAAAATACATTCAACCCATATACATGTTCTAAATACTCTAGCAAAATAAAATTCAAGCTATAAATATCGAATGTTATCTGTGAGGATGGTGCTGAGGTATGTTTATGGATGATTTGATTTTTTTCTAAATTATTTTCTATCCTACAAAAAATTCTACAATGAATATATATTACTCTATGACTTAAGTAAAAGCAATCTAAAATTCTATAATTTAAGATAGATTGGGAGAGTTTGGGATTGACATGAACACAGTAACTATGTTTAAAATAGATTAACAAACAAGGACCAGCTGTAGAGCACAGGGAAATCTGCTCAATATTCTGTAATAACCTAAATGAGAAAAGAATTCAAAAAAGAACTGACACATGTATATGTATAACTGAATCACTTTGCTGTGAACAAAACAAAGCAAACAAACGAACAAAACACTGTTAATCAACTATGCTCCAATATAAATTTTTTTTTAATTTTAATTTAAAAAAAAGAAAGCGAAAGAAAGGAAAGGAAGAAATGGCACGTGCACAGTAATTGTCACGCAAGACGAGTTAAATAGTGTGGGATGCAAATGCTGCTTTTCCAGTTGATCACAGAGCCGTGTGGATCCCGTGGTTCCTGATGGACCGATAGCTTGGAGGCACCAGTAACAGGGCTCCCAATTTCATGCGCTACACAACAGTGATAAGATAAATTGGGGAGTGGGGGGGCAGTAAGGGGGGAGCCGATGGACAAGGAAGTAATTCAAGAGGGTTAGGGTTAGGGTGTTAGTTAGTATAAAACTAGCCTCTTTACCAAGGGAGGCACTGAAGTGTGCGGTTTAAAGCAATATGCATTTATTCCTACTCACGAAACCATCAATGCAGGTGGTCCTAGCTGGGGGCAGCTTCCCTGCAGGCAGCAACCTGGAGACCCAGGCCCCTTCCATCTTGTGGCTCCCCTGCTCCCTGGGGGCTCACAGGCCTCACATCCGGCCCACAGCGGGGTTACGAAGGGTTGTGCTGCTCCATCAGCTTTGCCCAGAAGCATCACACATCACCTCCTCTCTCCTCTCATTGGCCAGAACCAGTCCTGTGGACCACCCAGACCTGGGGCTGCCCAAAAATGGGCTCCTTAGCTGAGAATCAGCTAAAACACCTTAGATGAACAGCCACCTCCTATTCCATGGGGAGACAGTGTGGGCAGCAAAGGAGACCCCCAAACAACGGGCCCCCTTCCTGTGACCAGCTCATCCTGCTTTGTCCTGGACCCTCCCAGTTGGCATTGAAAGTCCCCTGCGTCCTGGGCAAACCTGGAGAGTTGATCATTCTACACCTACTCAGGAGTCTGACAAGATAACCTGACAAGGGGTGGGGGCCTGAGGCCTGGCTGCCCTCCCCAGAAGCGGACACAGAGGCCTGGGAGCCCTGCACTCAGTGACCCTCACTCAGGGTAATCGAAATTGGAACCTTGTCCGCAGGTCAGAGAGTAAATAGGAACAGGTGTTCCAAGGCTCTGAGAGAAGACAGGTGTACACCGAGTATACAAGTGAAGATGAAGATGCCAAAGGTGGAGATGTACCCAGCAAGTGCGGGGTGAACTGATTTGATAACCTGCTTGGGAAGATCCAGCGGGGGCTGGACGGGGTAAAAGGAGAAAATTGCATCTGCTCCTTTGGCACCAAAACGGAGGGGCATGTCCTGGGTGGGTAGCTTGCAAGCTGTGCCATGGGGTATGTTTCTGCCCCTCACGTGCACTGTGCTCTCTGGGAGCCGACGTGCACCCCTTCTCCCAACAGCCAGCTGCCAATTCCGTTCTTAAAGTCCTCCAAGGTCATGTTGAATCACCTGCAGCAAAGTGTCGTCAGCTCCCAGTCTGGGCTCCAGATAGACCTGCTCTTATTTTTGTTTTTTGTTTTTTGGTTTTTTTTTTTTGCAGTACGCGGGCCTCTCACTGTCGTGGCCTCTCCCGTTGCGGAGCACAGGCTCCGGACGCGCAGGCTCAGCGGCCATGGCTCACGGGCCCAGCCGCTCCGCAGCATGTGGGATCTTCCCGGACCGGGGCACGAACCCGTGTCCCCTGCATCAGCAGGCGGACTCGCAACCACTGCGCCACCAGGGAAGCCTTAGACCTGCTCTTAACATGACACCCGTGCTATTTCCGCTCAGCACAGCCCTCGGCATCTCATAGCATCTTTATCTGTGGACTCTTCCAGGGAAGCCCTCCCACAGGGTGTGATCCAGGGACAGGGTCCCTTTGTTTATGGGGGTGCGCGCTGTGCCCCATCATGCAGTGCAATGGGCCCATATGCCCTGACCTGGCATTTGAGGTCCATGTGGAAACATTCTGAAGATCCTGCTTGCACACACAGATACTGACCTCAATCTTTTGCCCAAGGAAGCCCAAATCTCACTTAATTGTCTGAAGTCCCTTTCACCACTTCAGTAAACAGGAAGGGTTAGGGTTGTTGTCTTTTTTTAATTAATTTTTATTGGAGTATAGTTGCTTTACAAATTTGCATAGGCGTGGAAGGACCTAGAGACTGTCATACAGAGTAAAGTATATCAGAAAGAGAAAAACAAAAATCGTATAATATCGCTTACATGTGGAATCTAGAAAAATGATACAGATGAACTTATTTGCAAAGTAGAAATAGAGTCCCAGACATAGAGAACGGATATATGGATATCGGGGGGCGGTGGGGTGGGGAAGAGGAGGTTGGGATGAATTGGGAGATTGGGATTGACATATATACACTATTGATACTATGTATAAAATAGATAACTATTGAGAACATACTGTATAGCTCAGGGAACTCTATTCAATACTCTGTGGTGACCTAAATGGGAAGGAAATCCAAAAACAAGGGGATATATGTATACGCATAGGGTTGTTTTCTTAACAGATCGTTGTTTTCTGGGGGCGCGGGGAGCGACGAGGAGAGAGATTTCCCTTCAAAACAAGTGACAGCATCTAAAATTTATATTTCGCATTTTAAGCCTGTGCCCTGAAAGGAAATTGCCAGGAATAAATGCGAGCCTCCTGACCTTGGAGGCAAATATCAAAGAGATTTCAAGCAGCATTTCCTTGAACAAAAATTTGCACAACCCTGTCTTAAAAATAAATAAATAAATAAATAAAACTGCTGTGTAAATGTCATAGGAAGGATGCTAAGTGCTGGTGAGAAGGCTCCGGCAGAGAGAAGGGCCACAACCTAGTCCAGCACTGAGATTCCAGGCTCTGGGGTCTTATGAGAATCTCAACTTCCAGAGTGATGCTTTTTGGAGGGGCATTTTGGCGTTTGCACCCCACAAAGGCTGACACTTTTCCATTTCACTCGGCAGAGAAACGGGGCTTCCAAACATCTCCCAGCAACTGCCTCTGGAGCCCTTACCACGGGAAGGGGGCGGTAAGAGCAGGGAGCACCCCGAACTGGCCACCAGGGAGACCTTGGGGTTCTCAGGAAGACAGGTTGAAAAGAAGAAATCGTTAGAATGCGGTGCACGGCCCATGATAAGACGGGCAGTGTGATGATGGCAATAAGGATGCTGACAGACATCGTGAGTGCTTCCCGTGAGCGGGCGAGAGTTGTGCGCGTGCTATCTGGTCACCCGCCAGTGTATGAAGTCATTTAGTCCTCCCTGCCCCCTGTTAAGCAGGTAACACTGTCATTCTCATTTTATAGATGAGAAAATTGTGAGCAACACCAAGGTTGAGTTACTCATTCACAGCCCACAGTCGGGAAGCAGAGGGGCAGGTCCAAACCCAGAGGGTCCACTTCCCACGGCACCCTCCCGGCCCCAGCAGCGCCATCCTATGGCCTAACAGCACGGTGGTGGCTCCAGAAGCGGAGACCCCAACTTCACCTGGGCAGAGTCTAGAAATAGCCTGTGAGCTGAGTCTTCCCAAAGAACCAGCCCTTTTGGACCAATGATCCACACACTGCAGGCACCAACCCAAGTCAGGTCCTTCCCAGGAGAGACGAAAAGCTTAAGTTTAAATGAGGTTGCATGTGGGCCTGGGTATTCTAATAACTAAACCAGTAACCCGCGAGGGACCAAAGACAGAGGATACTCACTGCCTGAGAAAAGTCAAAGGCATCGATACAAGGTTTCATCCGAGGGGACGGGAGAAACCAGCCTTACAGCGAGGGTTTCTCGGGGGCAGTGAGAGCAAATAAAGCTTTATTTTATTACACTCCTGAGTCCTTCCTGTTCGACCTCACAGCTTTCATTCTTTCACAAAGTATGTGGTTTCCAGTCCCTGAGGTTACTTTGAAGCAGCCGCCTGACTGTGTTTCTTTTTAAATGTCCCTTTCGGTATATACTGTATCTTGCTTTAAATACGCATATGCTGAGAATATTCAAAATCAGAGAATAAAGGCTGGACAGGAGCCAAACCATATTCCAAACACGTGTATATTTGGGAGCAGAGAGGTTTTGTCACATATGACGCTAAATCCCAAGATGCTTGACTTCCCTCTCCTCTCTCCACTACTGTATTTGACCTTCCCAGCACCTACAAAAGACACCCTCACTAACAATTAGCTCATGAGAGGGGCTTGGCCACAGGAAGGAGGTTGCAGCACCTGGGGGCCCGAGGCAGCCTGGTGAGGTTGGCAGAGGCGGGGAGACCTGCATAGCCAGAGGACTTGAATTTGGACCTCCAGGTTTCTCATCCAGCTGCAACTCTTTCAGTTAACTTCACCTGCCTCCCCACGTGCTGAAGCCAGGTGCTAACCCTAACCTGAGACATACTCCTGCAGGCAGGAATGGGAAATTTATTATTTGCATTTAGATACATTTAGATATAAATCCAAAGAGACCCCAAAACTCTTACATGTTTTCCTTTGTACATTGGGAGAAAATGCAGCCTTTTCCACTATAAAAAAAAAAAAAAAAAAAAGGAGACAACATTTTGGAAAAAACGGAGACCAGGAGAATCATATTTCACCAAGTAAATTGACAAAAGGTCAAAAAGCTTGATCTTTGCCACTGATGCGCTCTGTCTGAAAGCAGAGCTGCCATTTAAATATTTATAGGCAAGAGCTGTAGCTGCAGCTACACATCCAGATCCGAGCCAGGCTGGGACCACTTTTTGAGAAATTAACCAAGTTCCCTTCAGAGGGAGACTCTGGGAAGGATTCCGCCAAGCGCTCACTGCTGTGCCCTGGACCCTAAAAGAACACAAGTGATGCTGCGGGGTAACAGACCAGGTGGAGGCTGCAAACGTGCAGTTGAAAAGATGCTTCAAGCCTGGCTCTGCGGCACGTTCACCCTACAGTCCTCACCCTCCTCCGTCTCCCTCTCCGCAGCATTCCAGCACCCGTGCTCCCGGTCAATCATTTTAATGCCGCCTTTGAGGAAAAGATCAGAAGATCTGGACAAAGCAAGATCAACAGAGGCGTGTGTGAAGCGGGCAGGCATGGCCTAAGCCAGGGCCGTCCAGGAAAAAAGATAACGTGAGCCATACGTGGAATCTTACACTGGGGGTAGGGGGGACTTTTAAAAAAGTAAAAAGTAACAGATCAAATTGATTTTAACAGTACACTTTCACTCAAATATCCAACTAGATCTGTAACCAGTACAAACGTTGCTAATGCTGTTTCACATTCTTCTCCAAGCCTTCGAAAACCGGTGCACGTTTGGTCATTACGCGTTTCAATTCAGACTGGCCGCATTTCGAGGGCGTGACGGCCACTTCTGTGATGGGCAGGCAGGGCTAAGAGGTGGGAAGGGCGGGAGTCTGGATTAGGGGAGGAGAGACTTGGGGAGGAAGGAGCGGTTGCTGGCATAAAACCCCTGAGACATCGGGACACAGGAGCGCTGGCAGTAGCGCCTGGGCTCAGTCACTGAGACTTAATTGGCCCAAAGATTTTGCCTCGTACCTCTCTCTTCTCTCCTTATATTCTCCTCTTCGGCATCTCACGGAAACCTCCAGTTCAGTGACTGTCTTTATACAGATGCCATAGGAGCAAGGGAGCTGAGGGAACGTGTAGGGTCCCTGAGAAGATTCCAGTGCAAACTGCACGGTGGGGCATCGTGGGACACACAGCGGGGTGAGGTGGGGGGGTGATAGAGAGGACGTGAATGTGAGGAAGTCTGGTCTGCACTGCGGGAAGCACCGTGAGATTCTCCTGGCTCTGGATCAGAAAGAGTCCACATGCAGGGTTCATCTGCCTTGAACTCTGAAACCAGTGGCAGAAACTCCCTCTCACCAAAAACACTGAAGTCTGCAGGAGGGGCAACTGCTTTTGTGGCCAGGAAAGCCTTCACTGGACCCTCTGCTTCCTCTGACCATTCAAGGGTAAGATGCCAAGAGCCCGTGTACCCTCATGAGCAACTTTCAACGGCAAAGCCCACCGAGGCTCCTGGAAATGTCACTGCCACGGACGAGAAAACACATTTCCGGGTCAGGGAGATCTTGTATTCAAACATCCCTCGCCTGCCCTCTTAGAAGCCATATGATCTCAAAAATTATATAACAGGATGGGGAAAGGGCTCTTAAAACAGAGTACAAACAGAAACTAAGGAACTGAACTGTATTTCCAATGAGTACAAGACCCCATGAAGGGCAGAGGGGGGTTCCCTAAGTAACTTATAAATGCGGTACTCATTTGTGCCCTCAAGCCAAAGACAGAAAGAGCTGCGAATAAATATTAAACTCTCCTTCGCGGTGCTTTTGTCTTCTAGGGTTGAGCATATGAACAGATATCTGGCGTAAAATGGAATCCAGGTTTCTCACTGTCAGAGAAGGGGGTAAGACACATGGAAGGCAGGGGTGGAGGGAGACTGCAGGAAACCTGTCGAGTCATATTGGGTTTGGAAGTATAATTGTGAACTCATGGTTTCAGTAGAGATAAACAGATACATAGATAGACTTGGAAATAGAAACAGACACAGAAATACACACACTCACACACACACACACACACACACACACACACACCCTAGCTCTGGCTGCTGAGTGGTCCTAGAATTATGACACCCCAGTTGCAATGATCACACCTAGCACCCAGATTTTGGTTTCTAAATATCATTCTCCACCAAAAGAAACAAAGCCTCCTTCAAGAAATGGCTTATACGTGGAATCTAAAAAAAAAAAAAAAAGAACGGTACAAATGAACTTATTTACAAAAGAAATAGAGGTGTAGATGTAGAAAACAATCTTATGATTACTGCGGGGAAAGCGGAGGGATCAATTGGGAGATTGGGATTGACATATGCACACTACAATATGTAAAAGAGATAACTAACAAGGACCTACTGTATAGCACAGGGAACTCTACTCAATACCGCGTAATGACATATATGGGAAACGAGTCTTAAAAAGAGTGGATGTATGTACACGTATAACTGATGAGTAACGCAACTATCCTCCAGTAAAAAAAAAAAAAGAAAGAAAGAAATGGCGAATTCCAGGACTGGAGCAGGGCAAGCAGAAGCTGAGCTGGAGCATCCTATCAAGCTAGAAAGTAAAGAAGAGCTAAAGAATGATGGTCACCCATCAAAATGACACAGAAACCAGCTTGAAGGAGTTCCCAGTGCTCGTTAAGGTGAGCATTAAAATAAATAATGATAGTAAATTTAACCCTTGAATAAAAGAATAATCCATTAATCTAAACTGATAGAAATAAACATCAATATAAAATGGAAGGGAAAAGGCACGTTTTCCCTTACAGAGGAAAACAAGTATCGAAGGAATGATAGAAAAATCACCATTGTGTAACTGTCACCAATAGCAGTTGATCTGGATAAGCCACCAATGGATGCTGAAATATGAGGAATGAATATTTACATGGTCTCAGTGCGCCTCCTCCCCACAAATCACGCGCTAATTTACCAAAGGGACCAGAGCGATTCTACAGCAAAGGGGCTCAGTGGGTGGCACCTCAACCAAGTGACCAAGTCAACATCCTCAAAAATATGACAAACTCACATCCTGTGCTCGCGCTGCCAGGATACACCACGGCACAGGCAGCATCACCGCCGCAGTATCCCTGCCGAAACGCACAACCAGCATCTTGTCATGAGAAAACATCAGACCAGCCCGAAGGGAGGAAGGTTCTATGAAATAACTGGCCTGGGTTCTTCAGGGATAGTCGAAGTAAGCAAAGACCAAGAAAGGCTGAGAAACTGTTACAGAAAGGAGATTAAGGAGACAGCACAGCTGTATGTAGTGTGTGATCCTGGGTTGAATCCTGGACAGGAGAAAAGAAGGAAGGAAGGAAGGAAGGAAGGGAGGGAGGGAGGGAGG
>NW_006782851.1:3171336-3172488 GCF_000442215.2 Lipotes vexillifer
GAGGGAGGGAGGGAGGGAGGGAGGGGAGGGGAGGTAAATGTCCCTGTGGGGAGAAAGCAGACTTGACACACCCTACTGCATCCTCACCGAAACTGGGTAATTTGAAGAGAGTTGAACAGGGGAATTGTTTACAGAGTTGTGGGCAAGGTACAGGAACCCAAAAGATGGGGAGGTCTCCCGGGCCAGCGACATCTGGAAGCCCACACCCACCCCAGAAGAGAGAAGGGGAGGAGTAATGACCACACTCCAGGGAGAGCAGAGGTGGGAGAAAGGGCCAGGGCAGGCGCTGTGGGTTTAAGGAGGGACGGAGCAGATACCTGGCTGTCCCAGCCCCAGCCCTGCACGTGAGGACAAGGCAGGCCCTGGAGGTCAGCCTGCTGGGACACGAGCAGAATGCAAGCACCGCCACAGCCAGAACACACATAGCTGCTGTTGTGCAGTGAGAATCTGGCTGCCTTTGCCCCTGGTCCTAGAAGGCAGTCTCTGAACCCTTGGGATCTCCCAAGTCACAGGAGTGTCCTTGTTATTCGGGGCTGCCAGGGCCATACCTGAGTTGATGCTAATGAGGTGGGTCCTGGTGGGACCACAGGCTGTTTCAGAGCCGGGGGTGGGGGTGGTCATGCAGGAAAAACCTTGTGACCAGAGGGCTGGGGCTTTGAGTGAGGTAATGTCAGCCTGACCCTCCAGGACGGGAGGGGCTGGGGATCGTGTAGAAATTTGACTGAGCTCTTTGCAACCAGTGTCAGCATCGCACTGCAACTATACACCCAAATGCTGAGCAGACGGTGACATTTGAATGCTTCCAAGGTACCAGGTGCTTTACCAACAATATAGCATTAAACCCCACGAACAGCCTGTAAGGGCAACCTTCTTTAGCATCCTCACTTTACAGACAAGGAGGCTGTGTCTCAGAGACAGCGATCTGGGATTTGAACCCACATGGCTCCACAGCACGCACGAGAGGAACAGCTGACGGTTTTGTGTCCTCCCCACACTGCGCTGCGGCAGAGGACGTGCGGGGTGGGACCCACTGAAGAGAAGAGGGAAGAACATTCCACGTGAGGAACAGCCCGAGCCTAGCTTAACCAGACAGGACATGCGGCCTTGGCCAAAGCACAGGATTTGTGATGGGGCTGGTTGCGGGGGGGGGGG